>NC_051268.2:876374-1093459 GCF_015237465.2 Chelonia mydas | reverse complement strand
GTTCCGGCTGCGGGGGGAGAAGGAGCCGTTAGAACCCGGGAGGAGGGAGTCAGGCCCCAACACAGGGATCTGGGCAGCGTCAGCCCCCTTTGAGGGGCACACTGAGTCACTCATAACTGTGGGCCTGGGGCCCCGGAGCTAAGAGGGCCCAGGAACCCGGGAACCAAGCCAGGTGTGCCAGCCACGAAGATCCCCCAAGCTGGGGCCAGTGGGTGCCAACGGGGCTGGACCCCCGGATTTTGCAGGAGCTCTGGATCCCTCCCGCCGGCCCGGCCCGTTACCTGAGGTTCAGGTAGGTGAGGGACTGCAGGTTGGCGATGGCCGGCGGGATGGTCCGCAGGCAGTTATGGTACAAGCTCAGGCCCTCCAAGGAGACCAGGTGGCAGGCGTCCTCGGGCACTTCAGCAAAGCGGTTCCGGGAGAGATCTGGGCGCGGGACAAGAGGGGAGGCCGTTAGACGCCCCCACCGCCTGCTCCGAGCTCCTGAGCGCCCAGGTGTCCTGCTACAGGCCACTCGCCCGCCCAGGCCCCCCAGGAGGGGTCTGTCAACCCCCCCTCCCCCCCGGCACGCACACACCAAGGGCAGGTTTTCCTTAGCAGAGGCAGGGCGGGCGACCCAGTCTGCAGGGGCCTCGTTAGCTGGGGAGCAGCTAGAGAGCGTGGCTGGCCAGGCGGGGCTGCAGAACAGCTGGGGTGGGGGTGGGGGGACCCTCCTGAACCCAGTGTCCAGCTGGCGTTCCCGACTGTCTGCGGCTCACACAGAGAATGTCTTTGGGGCTGCAGACTGGAGCAAGGGATATCCACGCAATTGCTGAGGGAGGGGGGCTGGAAAAGGGACCTTTCTCAGTTTTAGAGGGGAACCTGAGGCAGGGTGGCCAAGCCAGGAAGATGTGTCCTGTCTCCCAACCCCTGCTCTAACCACCAGACCCCCCTACCCTCCCAGAGAACCCAGGCGTCCTGTCGCCCTGCCCCTGCTCTAACCACCAGGGAACCCGGTGTGAGGCAGTGCACCACCAGCAGAAGGGAGGTGGGGGGACACGTGCCATGTAATTCCTGTAAATCTACCTCGCATAGGCCAATTTACATCTGCAGGGGAGATGCAGCCTTAGTCCCTCCACCTCGGACAAGGGGGATCAGGGCCCAGCCCGAGCCGAGAGGGCTGGGGGCTGGGGGGAAAACGCCACGCATGGCCGTGAGCGCGGCAGTATTGGGTGGGAGCCCTTTAAACAGCTGGACCTGTGTTTGCTCGACGCAGGTCCCAGAGAGATTTCGCCTCCCAGCCCAAGAGCAGGGTCACGGTTAAATCCCCCCCTGCGGAGAATTCAGATCCAACCCATCCCGAAGAGAAGTGAGGAAGGGGAGAGATTTGTGTAAACGTTACATAGTTTCACTTTTCCTCATCACACTGATCAGCACTGGATGCCTTTGGGGTAGGTCTGCAAGTCTCTTGCTGTAAACAAGACCCATGCGTCCTGGCTCCCGGGAGCAGAGAGGCCATGGCCCAGCCAGGAACGAACCCAGGAGTCCTGGCTCCCGGGAGCAGAGAGGCCACAGCCCAGCCGGGAACGAACCCAGGAATCTGGGTTAGAGCCAGAACTGGAATCCCGCTGTTCCCGCTGGTGTAATAATAGGAGGGGGCAAATTGTGATTTCCCCAAGAGCTAAACTGAGGCGAGAGAGTTTTCCCACCACAAATGGGTTTGTCTGAGCTTCTCTTTCCTCTCCGTATTTGTCCTCCCGGCTCCGCACTGGGGGCAGGACACTGGCTCCAGCCCGGGCAGAGACTCACCCCTCTGGGTTTTGTTGTTCTGGGAAGTCCTGGACGCACAGAGGAGCTAGCCGGCTGTGCCGCGTGTGGGTTTTCAAACAGCAGCAAGAACCCTGCCATAGACATAACTGGAACGGGCCGTCTCAGAGCTCTGAACACGAGGCTTAAGCGGTTTAAAAAAAAATTCCTGGCTTCTACAACAATTTGCTTTTTACAGGCATTAAAAATTGGGCACCTTTTAAGGCCAAATTGTGCAATTTGCTGTGGCACTTGTCGCGAAGAGAATTTCAGCCATTGAGGCAAGTTTGTCTGTTTCTTTTGAATACAGGTTTGAATACCTACATTTACGCGAGGGACACAAAGGGCTTTGATGTGTCTTGTACCAGGAGTTACAGGGTTTTTTACATGGCGGGAGCGGGTGGGGGGGAGGCGGGACGGAAGCAGGATTAGTCGTCCCAGGCAAGCAGAGAGCGAGCGGCTGGGAGTTGAGGCTGGACAAATCCAGCCTGGAAAGAAGGCCCCCCCATTTGACCAGCGAGGGGGATGAACCGTGGGGACAAGGTGGTGGAGCCTCCGTCCCCAGCCATGTTTAAATCCAAGGATTTCCCCGGGCTCTGCACTGGTGCGAGCAGGAGGTAATCGAGATGCAGGAGCTCAGATGGGAGACCTCAGGGTTGATACAAGGCCACGATCAGCACATTTCGGCACCCAAATACCTTTGGAAGTCTGGCCTGACGCCACCACGCAAGTCCCTTGGAGGGACACAGGAGAGAATGACCCTTCCTGCCTCCCCCTCTCATATTCGGGACTCAAAGCTCTTCGGGGCCGGGACGGGCTCTTCTTGGGGATCTGTGCAGTGCCCAGCACAATGGGGGGCCCTGATCTCAGTCAGGGGGTCCGCGCAGAGCCTGGCGCAACAGGGGTCCTAATCCCGGCAGGGCTCCTGGGCTCTCCCCTAACCCCAGGACGGAGGAGGACGACCAGCCGAGCTTGCCGGCCCGGAACGTTCCAAGTCGCCGGGGCTGCGAGCTGCTGGCAGGAGACCAGCCCAGCGCTCACCGCCGAGAGAAGGGCTGACTCAGGAGCCGTTTCCCTGCACACACACGCAGGCTCCGGGCTGCAGCCGCCGGCAGGGTAAATGTTTTGTTGACCGCGCGACACAGAGAGGCCCAGCCAAGCTGCCGAGAGGGTATTGAACTTGGCACAGAGCGCGCAAGCCTCTGGCAGGACCCGGCCAAGGAGAAGAGCTGTTCCAGCAAGACATTGACGAGGATCAGTCCTGGGCACTGGCTCTCTCTGGGCTGAAATGAACAAAGCTTTAAAAGGAGACGCTGGAAAAATCAGAGAGGGGCGGAGAAGAGCCACAAAATGCAGAGGAAAAGCAGGACAAGGCTGGAAGGACAAAGCCAGCTGCTTTCCCGTGGGAAACAGGGCACCGATGGGAGTCTCCTTGGCCCAAACACCCTGGGGCAGAGGTGGATTGGCCATCTCTCGACGCCGTCCCACCCGGCCTTTTGGGGAGAGACGCCTTCACCCCACCAAGCGACTGGGTGCCATCCAGGGACAAGGGTGAAACCTCTGGCCTGCACTTCACAGGACATGGGACCAGCTGACGAAAAGTCTGCGAGTAAGAGGGAAATGGGGCCATGTGTCAGCCCACACCGATACCGCACCATTTCCCCACAGAACAGCACAACCCTCGGGACTGGGGGTAGCATACACCGCGCACTGCCGTGACGCACAAGTCTCCTTACAAAGCGCGCAGCGCGGGAGGGGATCTGTTCCCAGCAGATCAGAGACCCCCACGCACCACCCCTCCGGCACTGGGGCTGTGTGTTTACACATTAACCGCACACGGAACGGGGGAATTCCGGCTCCGGAGCCGATTTCACGCCCCAGTGAAGTCCGAGGGCCAGCCAAGAACTAAGGCAGGGCCGGGACTTGCACCAGCTTTCTCCCTCCTACCCAGAGGAGGCGATGACCCCACCTTGATGGGGGAGGGGGGTATTGGGCCCAAGTTCTAGGATTCATGGGACAGGCACACTCCTGCCACCTGCAGAGAGGAATGAAACTGGCATCTAGTGATTAGTGAGATCAGGGCCTGGTCGTGCCAGGCGCTGCCCAGACACACGGCGAGAGACAGGCTGTGCCCCAGCTGAGATCAGGGCCCGGTCGTGCCAGGCGCTGCACAGACACACGGCGAGAGACAAGCCCTGCCCCAGCTCGAATCAGGGCCCGGTCGTGCCGGGCGCTGCCCAGACACACGGCGAGAGACAAGCCCTGCCCCAGCTGAGATCAGGGCCCCGTCATGCCAGGCGCTGCCCAGACACACGGACAGGCCAGGCCCCTGCCTGAGGTTGGGTGGGAAAACAAAGCACTCTCTTTCCGGGCTCTCCAGCTGAGCCCCTGAGAAACGCGGGGATCCCAAGGAGGAGCCCTTTGGAGAATGCGGCTTTTAACAACGAACAGGAAATGCAGCCGACAGCTGGAACGATGCCCCAAGAGCTACATGCCCCGGCCGGATCCCCGTGAGGATGCGGGTAGTTGTTCCGGGGAGGCTGGGAAGGCGAGGCAAAGGGACCCTGTAAGGCTGCACAGAGAGACAGAGACCAGGGGCTGAGAGAGCAAACAATTCCCCTTTCGTCATGGAGGGCAGGATCCTGCGAGCTGCGACCCCCAGGGTGGGATCTTCCTTTCATCTCCAGAGCATGGAGCCACCCGGGGATGCCCCAGCCCCTCGTCCCATGGCAGGCCGAAGCCCAGCAGCGGGACCGCGGGCCGCTCCAGCACGCTGGCTGGCTGTGTAAACACACAGCCATCGGGCCGCAGTTGCCGCTCCCGTGCGAGGCAGGAAGTGGAGGCGGCCTGCACTTGAAACTCCTAGACAGATCTAAAGACTTGGCCGAGGAAACCGACCCCCGTGGGGACCCTCTCTACCAAAGTAAGTGACTTCGTCCCAGAATAGCTCGTAGATCCGCGGCCTTCCCAGCCCACTGGCCGCCTCTGTCCGGAACTGGCGTCCAGAATGGCGAGTTATTCCAGAATGGCTAACACACACCGGTAAACTCCGATTTCCCCGCCGCGGCTAAGGATCCAAGCCACGCGCCGCTGGAGGGTTCGTAGCATCCAACGGCAGGCTAGTGCCTGCGGCTGTTCTGCCGGGCGATGCCGACGGCTCGCGTTTTAGCCGTGACAAAGCTTTTGCTTTTGGAATCAGCGTCTACTGCTGTGAAATCATGAGTATCTGACCCGAGCCCCCTCACAATTTCCTGAAACTCTGGAAATTTAAGTTAATAAAAATATGGGGGCAGGTGGGGGAAGCAATGCTCAGGGATCAGGTGCAGGCCGGGTGTGGCAGAGGCAGGCTGGAGGAGGAGTCGGGAGCGAACAGAGACCAGGCTTCTTGGGCACAGAATGAGTGGGAGCGGCAGGCGTGGGGGATTTCATCGGACGAAAGCCGCCTGCCGCGGGGTGTTTCTGCTGCGGTCGGAGAATCGGGGCCATGCAGGCGTTTTGCCGGACTCGCAGCATCCACTTCTCCTCCCAATGGAGCGGGGTCCCGACTATGGCGCACGGCTCCTGCCTGACACTTGGAACTCCTCGGGGCGAGGCAGGGGGCACATAAGGGAGATGTCGGTCGTCCAGTCTGGAACTGGGTTGGGACACCCCATTCCCTTGGATATTATTAACGATCCCAAGCGACGCACCCCAGGCCTCGGAGGGGCGTAGCTCCTAGGCCAAAGGACACCCTTTCTGTTCCCAGCCGGCACATTTGCCAGGTGGCCGCGGGCAGAGGAAGCGACGGGGTGAATTCAGAGAGGAGCCCGCGGCCGGCAAGGCCCAGGTACAGGGAAGGGCCCCGAGGCCGACCAGGGGATGACATGCGGATCGCTCCTGAGGATCCGAGCTGGGCTGGGATTGCTCACTGTGGCTAGCGAAGGCAAAGGAGGGCGCTGGCCTGGGCGGAGGTCAGGGACCGAGGGAGGCTGGAGAGGAGGCTGTGAACCAGCAGATGAGGGAGAGTGTGGACAAGCCCCCCCAAGTAAGAGCAGCAGGGGGCAAACAGCCCAAGTGGTTTGAAGACAGAGCTCAAGGGGTTTATGAACGAGACTGTGACGGGCGGGCAGGAATCGGAGCACGCCGCAGGAGAGCGATTTCTAGCTGGCCCAGCGCCCCTTCGCCCCCTCGCAGATGGCCATCTGGGTTGATCGGCTGCCCTGGGCTAGCGCCGTGGCAGTGGGTCGTACAGGCGAAAGGTCGCCCGGGCAGCTGCCGCCGGCCGGACAGCCCCCCGGGGGAGGCGAAAGCAAAGCGACGCAGCGGGCCCGGACCGGCTGAAACTCCAGCCTCCGGCTAAAAATACAAAGCAGATGTTCCCCTTCTCGGCTGACGGGGCAGCTTCCTCCGCATTCCACGCACGGGGAGCTGCAGGTGAGACATTCTGCTGGGCCAGAAATAACCCGCCGGCAAGCGCAGGGGGGGTTAGAGCAAGTGCCAAGGGAGAGATTAGAGCGGCCAGCCGGCTGGCTTCAGGGGGGGGACACGGGGCCTGTCCCCTCTAGGGGGCGCCGGCTCCCATCCGGCCCCAGGACAGGGATTGGCTGGCTCCGGGAGTGGGGGTATGCGGCGAGGTGTATGGCTGTTGGGCACAAAACCATGTCTCATGCTGCCCAGGCCAGGACTGGGGGGCGCGGTAAAGCCCCTCCTGGCTGCTGGGAAGGCAGGGGCCTGGGGTGGGAGTCTAGGGAAATTCCACCCCCTTACAAAGCTCAGAGGGCCCCCCCACCCATCTGCTGGAGCCCCACGCGAAGGGAGAACAAACCGTTCAAGCAGCTGGTTCCAAACTCTCACTGACCGGGTGAACAGCTGAGACCGGGGGGGAGGGAGTTCTGCGTTTGAAGTGACACCTCCCCTGCGGCCCCCACCCCGCGCTACTGACCTACCTAAAAATAGCCCTGGTGGAGAGCCACAGATTGTATTTCCGCTACTCCCATACGAGCTGCCTGCCCGCCGGGTTTGCCGAAAAACCGGCCCGTAAATTGCTCGCCCGAGAATGGGCCCCTTTTTCTGGAACCTATGGGGCAGGTGGAAGGCAGCATGACAGAATGGTTAGAGCAGGGGGAATCTCTTCAGCTCTACTGTGGCCTTGAGCAGCGACCTCATGCCTCAGTTTCCCCTCCTCAAAACCTGCCCCTTGGCGGATCTGCAGCCAGGAGGCGGCACAGAAGACAGCAAGCAGGACCGTCGCTGTCCGAGCGATGCCACCCGAAGCGCTGAGCCACGATGGGGGCAGGCTCCGAAGCAAGGGGCAGAACCGGAGGATGATCCCAGACTCATTTCCTGTTACAAGCCAGGCCCTGGCAGAGTTTCAACACGCTGCAGACGTACCCGGCAGAGCTGTCTCCGTGTGGGGGGAGGGAGCAACCCAGCCACCCTTCTGAGTCAAGAGCCTGGCTTGGTCACGACTCTGGGTTATATTCCCTGCGCCGAGCAAGTCCCTGTACCCCTGTGCCTCAGTTTCCCCCTCTGTGCACCTCACTCTCCGGGGTTCATAACCGCTCTCTGGGGTCCGATGAAGTGAGCTGTAGCGCACGAAAGCTTATGCTCAAATAAACTGGTTAGTCTCTAAGGTGCCACAAGTCCTCCTTTTCTTTTCTCTGGGGAAGATTCCTCCCACGACCCACCGCTCTGGGGTTGTGCAGTGCTGGCTCTGAGGCGCTACCGCATCACACCTGATACCCACTGCGCCCGCCAGAGCTCATTTCCCAGCCCCCTCGCCGGGGCCAAGTCTGGAACAGGGGGGACGGCCGCAGCCAACCCCCCGGGGTGGGTAGGAGCTCTGGGAAGGGCTGTCGACAAAGCTGGGCCCGATGCCAGCTTGCGATATGATGGCGGCTTTGTCTCAAAGAGGGCTCCGGGTCCTCGGGAAACGTGGCGAGGGCGCTGGGCGAGGACCCCGGAGAGCAGGGATTCGCTCCTAGCTCGGTCAGTCTCCCTGAGCACGACCGGCTCGTGAAGATGATCTCGGCACCTTTGGGGATCCGGGCCCGGTTCACGGCACAGACATTCAGCACCTAGGGACTCTCCCTGGATTCCAGGGTTCTCCATCTCTCGCGGGCCACAGCCAAGAACAGACGCTCTCCTGGAAGATGATTTTGGGCTCTTGGGCTCAGGACAGGGGAACTGGGGAGAATTTTCTAGCCTGGGTAAAACAGGAGATCACAGCAGCTGGGCTAAACTCTGGGACTTCGGCATTTCTCTTGTGGCAAACAAGGCCACTCCAAACGGTCACCGAGGATTTGCCGTCACCTGCTGCTGTAGGGGGGAGGAACGCTGGGATCTCAGAGAACGTCCGGGCACGGTTGCAAATTCTTTCATTCCCAGGCTTGCCTCGGTGCCCGCAGGGTGGCTCCGAAGAGCTGGTAATTCCCACAGACTCGAAGCATAGAGGAGTTTGCTTGTCTTAGGCCTAGAAACAACATTGGCCTCCCCCTCCCGCCTCTTAATAGCCCGTTGTTTGGTGGAAGAGAAAGGCTGTATTGTTTGCAGCCACCTCCTTTCACGCTGGGCACCGCTTTCACGCTGGCTGGGCCTCCAGCGGCGTACCGCACCGAACAGTGACATCTGCCTTCGCCCCGAGGACGTCAGCCGAACTGGAGATGGTCCCGAGAGCCCCGAAAACGGGGGAAAAAACTGAGCGAGTTGGCCTAGAGAAGACGGGGCGGGGGGTGGAGGGGGATGCCAACTGGTCTGTGTCCAATTAAGCTGATTGCAAGGAGATTTAGGGCAAAAGGTACGGCTGAGCTGGGGCCCAGGGGGGCATTAGGAGGAGAAATCGGTGCCATGAGACTGGTCTGTTCTTTCCGGATTTCGGTCGGACGCCAGCAGGCCTGGGGTGGCCGGTCAGCGTCCGTGGCTCCCATCCCCTGGCACCGTAACCGAGCGCGGCTGGGGGCGGTGCGTGGCGTTCTCCGCCAGCCCCCTGGGAGGCCAGGCAGGGCGCGGCCAGGCTGCACCAGCAGCACACAGAGGGGCTGTGGCAATTCTCGTTTCCGAGCAGCCGGCAGGATGTGGCTTTCGAGCCGGCAGCGTTCTCTGGGTGCACAGCTGGCTCCGGCACCTCCTGCCACTGCCTCGGCCAGTGCCCGCTTCCTCCTTCGCGCACCATGTGACGGGGGACGGATCCAAACCCAGTCGGCACACAGGGGGTGGGGGGGAGCCCAAATCCCCTCGACGCACCCCCCTCAGGGAGGATGCCCCCGTGTGGGCTGAAGGGACCCTGCCCCGCCATAGGGGACCATTAGATCACAGAAATGTAGGCCTGGAAGGGATCTCAAAGCCCCTCGCCCTGAGGCGGGATTATGCAGATCAGGACGGGTCTGACCTCCCGTGCGGCACTTATGGCCCCCACCTACCTTGGAGGATCTGGGCCAGAGGAAACACCCCGCCTAGCCCTGAGCAGCAAAGGGAAGGAGGGTATTTGGGTGGGGGAGACCCCAAGCAGGGAGTCAGGATGCCTGGGTTTGCCTTAGTCTCCCCATCCTGCCATGCAGGAGGGACCTAGCCCCGTGATCCTCCCACACCAGGGTAGGGCATGGGGGTTGCTCCATTGTCAGCCGGGGGTCTAGAGGGGATGTCTGGGAGCCCGAGGGCCCGCCCGCCCACCCACCAGAGTCAGGGTTGGCCCACAGAGACAGATTTACCCGGCGGGGACGCTTATCCTGGTCACCCTCAGCTCAACCCCCTGCCCCAGGAGAGCATCCACACTGCGTTAGGGGAGTTATCCTGGGACAGCTAGATTGGTATGAAAGCAGCCAATCCGGTCCATACAGTGAGCAAGCCCCAGCTTTGAACCAATTCGGTTCTTAGCCCCAACATGTCCAGCTGGGGGCTGGGCCAGACTGAACCCTTGTCATCATCTCCAGTGATCCCTGGCCCGTCTTGGGCCCATGGCGCCCATTAGCTCCTGGCCCTCTCGGGCGTCGTGATCTTGACGTATTTATAGAGAGCTAACCCGGCCTCGCTCTGGTTCCACCTGCAGCACCATCCGAAGGCCTCCCCCCCCGGCCCCCGAGATAAAAACGAGGCTGTATCACCCAGCCCAACCGAGGACAGCGTGTGTTGCTCAAGGCTCCCGAGTTCCCGTTCCACGCCCAAAAGACACCACAAAACAAAGCTGCTGAGCTGAGGGGAACGCACTGAACCAAGGGGCACACGTTTCAGCAGGAACGTGCCGCTCCGGCAGCGGGCGTCATGGGGACTCGATTATGGGGAGGGAATCCTGGGGCTCTTTGTTCCAGCGGAGAAAGGCAGGACAGGGCCCAGCGGCTGGAGTTAAACCCAGCCCCGTTCCAAAGGGAAACGAGGCACCGTTTTTTCCCCATGGCGTAGGTGACGCGCCGTTGGCACAAGCTGCCCAGGCCAGCAGGGAGACTCCATCTCTTGCGAGGCAGGCCAGAGCCTTTCTGGGAGATGTTCAAGGCCAGCCCAAGGTGTGGGGCTCCATACGGGGGACCGGGGTGAACGCTCCGGCCTGGGCTAGGCAGGAGGTCGCGCTCTAATGGACCAGCGGAAGCGGCCCAAGGTCAGCTGCTCATCCCCTGCCCGGGGGAAACTGACAACGCAGCAATAGGAAATGCTTTATTAGCTCGGCCCGACACGGGAGCACCAGAGCGAGGCCTGGGGACGGCACATAGCGGTTCCTGCCTGACAGAGACCCTGGTGGGCGGCCGAGCCTCCGGCCAGCACCTCCAAAGGGCAGGAGACAAGTCCCCCAGCCCCGGGGGCACAGCAGCAGCTCCATGGGCACTCAGCCAGAGGGGTCAGGCAGCACCCCCGACGTGCCGACTACGCCCCAAACCGGGTGTCCTCTCCATCTTCCCCCACCAGAGCTTTCTCCTCCTGTGACAGGACTGGCCGATCAGCCGTCCACACCACCCCTCTCAACCCCCTTGACCTTCCCGCCCCCCTCAGCCCACAAATCATGCGATCAACAGGCCCGTCACATTGGTCACTGGCTGGGGTGTCCCGCCCCTTTCCCACCCTTTGATTTTTAAGCCTTTTTTTTTTTAGGTTTCTAATTTAAATGTTCACAGCTGCACAGAATTATGGCGGGGTTGGTTCGACAATCACTGAATGACATAGCTGCTGAGATTCACAAAGCGACAACGTCATAAAGCATCACAACAAAGTCTCAACGGGGCAGGTCAAAATACACAAAGCAAACGGCCTGAGATCCACGCATCAGACCCCCGTCTGCTCTTCATTGGCTAAGCCCATTGGTAACTCGCCTACTTCCAAAGTCCAGAGCCCTGGACTTCAACTAGTAAGTTCTCAAGTCGCAGATTTCTTCCTTTGCCTACCTGTACATTTCAGTTGTGGCTGGAATATATATCTGGCCCTGTGGGTGTGTCCAGGGAAATCAACATTGACCGATAACAATCGAAACTAGGTTATGGCCAGAAAGAACCATCGAGTGACCTCCGGTACATTACAGGCCATTACAATACTTCCCCCAGCTCCCCCTGCATGGAGCCCAGTCGTCTGTGCTGGGCTAATGCATCTCCCGGAAAGGCTCCGGGCTGGGCTGGACACCGTCCAGAGATGGAGAATTTGCCACTTCCTTTGGGAGTTTGCTCCCCTGGTTAACTGCCCTCTCTGGGAAAAATCGGTGCCTCATTGCCCATTGGAACGTGTCTGGCTTCAACGCCCAGCCACTGGGCCTCATCCTGCTGTTCTCCACTGGATCAAAGAGCCCTGTATACCTGGGGTTTCCTCCCTGTGCGGGTATGGGAGCGCCAGCCGGCACCGTGAATCTACGCACCGACAGATCAGACTGCAGCGAGCACAATTAACCATCCAGGGCTGGAGCGGCCTCTGAAATCCCTGCCTCGGCCTGCCCGGCAGGTCAGAGCTGAATGCAGTCAGCCCAGCCAGGACTCCCCCTTCCATTGCTGGCTGCGGTGCATTTCAGCCCCCCAACAGCATGGGTATGGCAGGGTTCAGAGACACGGACCGGTAATGGAGATGGAGTGTGGCTACCCTTGCGCTTCAGGCACTCGGAGAGGGGAGATAGAGGAAGCGTTCAGAGTTTGTGCAGCGCCTAGCGCCAGAGGGGACCAGGGCTCCCAGACACTACCACAATACACCTAATAAATAACGCCCAGCACCTAGCACCGGGGGTCCCAGGACTCGACAGGTGCTCCCGCCACACAAGTACAGACAAAGTGACTTGCCCAAGGCCACGCAGACAATCCATGACTCAGTTTCCCTCATCTGTAAACGGATACCTCCCCTGTCTGAGGGAGTGATGCTTTGCTGGGGGTGGGGCTCTTGGCTCCCACAAAAACAGGTGCCAGCCCCGTGTCCAGATGGAACCAGATCCAGTCCTAAGGACTGAGCAGTAGCATGGGGGAGATGCTGTTTCGTGCCCCACGGCGGGGGCTCAGGGTCTAGCTCTCCAGCCGCAGCAGAGACAGAGGATGGAGCACGCTGGAGCCCGAGTCCTTATCGTGTTCCTAGAGGCCCCCTGGCCCAGGCACACAAGGCCCAGCCGGCTGAGGGAGGTTGCAGCGCAGCCCCTCACCCAGCGCTCTGGGCACAGGATCCGGAGCTGGGTTTGCTCATAGCTGAGCTGAAGGAAAAGCCGGAGTCAGCAGACAATTGACTCACACGCTGCTGAGCGACGGAGGCGATCTGGGTCACAGCGGGGACTGAGGCTGGCCTGGCAGGGCCCCCCGAAACGCAGCCGAGGTCTCAATGGCTTCAATTATCGCAGACAGGGCAGGGGGCTTTTCAGCTGGCGCAACAACCATGTTATGCCAACACACTGGGCTGGGAGCTGGCCCTGCGATTCGGGGGAGAGCAAGGGGACGTCAGGGAGAACGTCATAGCCTTAGGGAAGTCACGCCCCTTTGTGCCTCAGTTTCCCCCTGGTGTAAGTCGCTAAGTGAGGGCTTAGCTGAAGGAAGGACGATATAGCGGGCCTGAGACACAGGAGACCCGGATGTAGGAATCCCCTTGCTCCAGCAGACACCCTGGGTGACTTTGTGTGAGGCAGGCTGCTTTTCCGTGCCTCGGTTTCCCCACCTGTGCAATGGGGATCATAGGCCCTCCCTGCCTCCCAGGAGGATCAATACATTAGAGCGTTGGGAGGGAGAGATGTACCTAAGGCAGACACACAGCCCCTCGTGCCTCAGGGCTGCAGCCGAGCTAACTCCGGGGTCAGAGCAAGACGGGAGGGCAGGTGACCCCACACCTTCCCGTGGCAAGGAGTTCCACAGGTTAACTGTGCGCTGCACACTTCCTCTTATCTGTATGGAAACAGCTGCCTATTCCTTCGGTGCGTGACTCCTGGTGTGTGTGTGTTGCGTGAGGGGTAAATAACACTTCTCTCGTCCCCTTCACCACTCCAGTCGTGACTGCATAGACCTCTCGCAGGGCTGTGTGAGCAAGCCCCCCTCCCGCCGCTCGCAAACCAGGTTCGGCCGGGGCGCTGTCACTGCCCCACAGTCTGCGCCTCAGTCTCCCCCCTCTGTCAAATGAGCCTGACTCCACCCACCAGTCACCTAGTTCTACTCCCGAGTGGCCCCCCCAGAGGGAGCGGGATGACCGGGGCTGTTCGTTCTAGCCCCTTCCCAGCTCGGACAGCAGAGCCAGAAGGAAGCAGTTTACACGGTAGGGCCTAGGTTATAGCGCTGTCACTTGCGAACTCTGACGTGACTGAAAGCTCACCAGGGCCTGGCCTCTCCTTTCAGGGACTGCCCATTTCCCCGCCAGAGGAACGGCGACCTGACGCCATTCCTCCCACGGCCTCCAACACCCTGGCACCTGCAGCGCGGACACACCCCAAGCTAAGTCCTTAGCTGCTCTGAACAAAGGCAAAACCGGGCTGAGCTCGCTGCTGCAGGCTTGGGAACGTTTCGGGGGGGAGAGTCTAAATACAGGAATGAAAACATCCCTCCCGGAGGTTCAGCGGGCAGAGGAAATAAACCTTTAAACACAGCCTGCGATTAAAATAAACTTTGAATCGCAGGCTCCTGAAACGACCCGGTTCCCCTTCACGCTGCCGGTGCTTTTCTCCTTCTCGGGAGAGCTGAAGCAGCGCAGGGTTTTCTAGTACAGCTCGTGAAGAGCTTGGGATAAAAAACCTGCAGCGTGAAATCCCCGACCTCGCCTTACAGCCCGTGACAGCTGGTGGATTTGCGGCACAGAAAGCTCTGCGGCTTTAGGCTTGTTTTGGCAACAGGCCTTGGGCCCGGAGAGAGACAGAGTTACAAGAGGGACAAACCGGCAGCGTCCAAGTGGAACACACGCCGTTTTACGAGGGGGACGCGAGCCAGCGTGCTGAACAAGGCACAGTCAGAGCTGAATTCCCTCAGGGCTCCCATGCCAAGGGTGTCTTTGTGGCCAACCTACCTACCGTCCCGCGGCGGAGCGGGGCCCATGGAGGGGAGACACGGCCTACGCCAACCTACCTACCGTCCCGCGGCGGAGCGGGGCCCATGGAGGGGAGACACGGCCTACGCCAACCCACCTACCGTCCCGCGGCGGAGCGGGGCGCATGGAGGGGAGACATGACCTACGCCAACCTACCTACCGTCCCACGGCGGAGCGGGGCGCATGGAGGGGAGACACGACCTACGCCAACCTACCTACCGTCCCACGGCGGAGCGGGGCCCATGGAGGGGAGACACGGCCTACGCCAACCCACCTACCGTCCCGCGGCGGAGCGGGGCCCATGGAGGGGAGACACGGCCTACGCCAACCCACCTACCGTCCCGCGGCGGAGCGGGGCGCATGGAGGGGAGACACGACCTACGCCAACCTACCTACCGTCCCACGGCGGAGCGGGGCCCATGGAGGGGAGACATGACCTACGCCAACCTACCTACCGTCCCGCGGCGGAGCGGGGCCCATGGAGGGGAGACACGGCCTACGCCAACCCACCTACCGTCCCGCGGCGGAGCGGGGCGCATGGAGGGGAGACACGACCTACGCCAACCTACCTACCGTCCCACGGCGGAGCGGGGCGCATGGAGGGGAGACATGACCTACGCCAACCTACCTACCGTCCCGCGGCGGAGCGGGGCCCATGGAGGGGAGAGACGGCCTACGCCAACCCACCTACCGTCCCGCGGCGGAGCGGGGCACATGGAGGGGAGACATGACCTACGCCAACCTACCTACCGTCCCACGGCGGAGCGGGGCCCATGGAGGGGAGACATGACCTACGCCAACCTACCTACCGTCCCACGGCGGAGCGGGGCCCATGGAGGGGAGACATGACCTACGCCAACCTACCTACCGTCCCGCGGCGGAGCGGGGCCCATGGAGGGGAGACACGGCCTACGCCAACCCACCTACCGTCCCGCGGCAGAGTGGGGCCCATGGAGGGGAGACATGGCCTGTGCCAACCCACCTACCGTCCCGCGGCGGAGCGGGGCGCATGGAGGGGAGACACGGCCTACGCCAACCCACCTACCGTCCCGCGGCGGAGCAGGGCCCATGGAGGGGAGACATGGCCTGTGCCAACCTAGCCTGGAGCCCGCTCCATCTTCTCCAGGTGAATGAGGAGTTTCAGCAAGTACCCCTGCCCCAGGCCCCCCGCCTACGCTTCGGGGTTTGCCATCGCATTCTTCCAAGTCCAAATATTGCCTGCACCGTCGGAAATGAGCAAGAGCCCGCGCGAGGAACAGGAAGCCGCCTGGGGGAAGGGAAGAGTGCCACCAGGCAAGGCACTACGGGAGGCGCTGAACGAAAGGGACAGCGAAAAGCCCCACCCCGCTCCCCCCACGCAGTTTTGACACAAGTCATCATCTGCCCACCGCAAAGCTCCTCGGAAAAGGGAAGAGAGCAACTTCTTCTCTGTTTGCCAGAACATGCCGCGGCACAGTCAGGGGAAGTGACTGGCCTGAGATCACCCAACAGATCAATGGCAAAGCTAGGAATGGAACCCAGGAGTCCTGGCTCGCAATGCCCCTGCTCTGACCCAGCAGCCCTCGCTCCCCTCCCAGAGCCGGGGAGAGAACCCAGACGTCCTGGCTCCCAGCCCACCTGCTCTAGCCTACCAGCCCCCACACCCCTCCCAGAGCCGGGGAGAGAACCCAGGCGTCCTGGCCCCCACTCCACTGAACCAAGCCAATATTCCATGAACTGACATATTACTTGTAACAACAGAACGTAACGAAATGGGTTGGAAACCCTTTAAGCCACCAGCAGAAGAAGGAAGTTAAGTCCCCATGACTCAGCCTTGCCACTCACACCCAGAGCACCCCAGAACGTCTGTCCTCTGTGGGCCTGAGTGCTCCTGCCACCCCCCCAGGGACCACCCCCAGCAGCTACACCACAGCAGCTTGCCCCTGCTCAGCCCCAAGCCCCGGGGATCAGGGCTTGGCAGCTGCACAGCCCTTGGCAAGTCAGCTCGAACAGGGCGAGATTGGTGCAAAGCAGCTGTACAGGAAGTGGCCCGGCACGAGTATCGTAAACAAAGAGGAGGGCAAATCACATGGGTGGTGCGAAATCTGGGGCCAAGGGACTCGCGTGGCGAGACTGCAAGGGGGGTTCCCCACAAACCAGTCATCGGGTGAGAAACCAGAGGGTGCAGAGAAGAGCCACACGGACGTGAGGGCGAGAAAGGGAGAGACCGAAGGATCTCTAGTACCAGGCTTCCCCCAGGGCCGCCCCGTGTCTCGCCATCCCGTCCGCATGTCCCCGTCCCTGCCCTGACAAAGCACCCCAGGGGCTGTGTGTCTGCCTTAGCTGCATGCGAGTGCCCCCAGGAAGAGAAAGGACGCCTGGGGAGAAAGGGGCTGCCCTGGGAATTCAGGAGAGCGGGGTTCAGTTCCTGCGTGATCTTGGGAAAGTCAGGTCAGCTCTGCCTCAGTTTCCCATCTGTAAAATCCCTTTGCCTTGTCTGTAGGTTGCCTCCTATTTGCACCATAGGGCCCCGATCTTGGGGCGACCGTAACACCCATCCCCAATCCAGTCAACGGTCCACGAAGTCACCCGATTCGGAGCCGTTTCACTTCCAGGTGCCCCAACGGCGCACCGTTGGCAAGTTTCCTTGTTTGCAGGAGAGACGCTGGTGGAGCCAGATTCCGGCCTGACTCTCGCCAAGCCGGGGCCTGGCCAGGGCGAAGGGACGGCGACCGGGACAAAGAGCGCCAGGCACCTGCTGCGGGAGTGACCCGGGCACACCCCGCAGGCCGGCGCCAGGCCTGGACGGGCACCCCGGAGGCTGCCGAACGGCGCGGTGCCCTGGGGCACAAAGGGCCGTGTGTCTGCCCCCCGGCCCATCGGAACGGCTTGGTCTCGGCAGCGCCGGCCCCCACGGAAGCCGGAGGAAAGGGGTGCGAAGAGCGACGGGACGCGGGCGAGCACCCCGGGGTGCGGAGCGTGGCTACACCCCCGGGGGGCAGGATTCGCCCATGGGGAGAGTGTGGGGGCCGGGAGCGGCTGGGGGGCAGACCCCGGGGGGGGGTCCAGCGGGGAAGGGGCGGGGCCCCCAGGAGCAAAGTAAAGGGGGCGGGGCCTGGCAGGGCGATATGATGACAAGGGGGGCAAGGGGGCGGGGCCTGGCGAGATGGGGGCGGGGCATGGGGGAGCCTCCACAGAGAAGAGGGGGCTATGAGGGGGAGGGGGAGCAGGCAAAGGAAGAAGGGGCGGGGCCCGGCGCGAGGGGGGCCGTTGAGGGGGCGGGGCCGGGCGCGAGGGGGGCCGTTGGCGCGGGGAGGACCCAGCGCGAGGGGTTCTGTGGGGGGGGCGGAGCCAGCGCGAGGGGGGCCGTTGAGGGGGCGGGGCCGGGCGCGAGGGGGGCCGTTGGCGCAGGGAGGAGCCAGCGCGAGGGGTTCTGTGGGGGGGGGGGGGCGGAGCCAGCGCGAGGGGGGCCGTTGGCGGGGGGCGGGGCCAGCGCGAGGGGGGCCGTTGAGGGGGCGTGGCCCGGCGCGAGGGGTTCCGTTGGCGGAGGGCGGGGCCCGGCGCGAGCGGGAGGGGGGGGTCCGGTGCAGGGGGCGGGGCCGGCGAAAGGGGGCGGGGTCTCACCGGCCTGGGTGGTGTCGCTCAGGTCCCAGCGCCGCGCCGCGCCGCCCGGGAAGAGCCGCAGCCGCCGCCCCGCCAGGCTCAGGCTGCCCGACGCCGCCGCCTCCTCCAGGGCCCGCTCGGTGGCGGGCCCGCCGGGCGCGGGGGGCGGGGGCAGCTCTGGCTCCGCCTCGCCCGCCGCCATCCCGGGACCCCGGGACTCCGCTCGCCGCGGCCGCCGCTGCGAGACTGGCCGGCCGAGGCCGCGAGGGGGAGCCAGCCCCAGCCAAGGGGGCGGGGCTGGGAGCGCCGCCGGGGCCAATCAACGGGCAGGGGCGGGGCTCGCAAGGAGCCAGCCAGTGGCGCCTGGCGGGGAGCTCCGCTCGGCCAATCAGGCTTGAGGAGGGCGAGACCTAATTCTACACGGCAGCCAATCCGCTCTGCCTTAGCCTCACCCAATCACAGCGCCTCTAGGGCATCGCACACGGCTGCTACTCCGAAACCTAGGGTAGTTTAGCCAACCAGCTAACAGGAGGCGGGCCGTATCAAAAGCTCAGCCAATCACGTCGGGGAATAGACAGATCGGCAGCCCCGCCTCAGCCAATGGCAGTGTAGAAGGCGGAGCTAGCCTACCCGCCGCAGTCAATCATACCCCAGGTGGCGGGGCTTGAGTTCCATAATGACCCAATCACAAGGCTAGCTCTCCCCAACCAATCTGTTCAGAAGCTGTGGGGAACGCCTCACCTGATTCAGCCAATCACATTAGTAAAGGCGGGGCCGGTGCAGGGGGCGGGGCCGGCGAAAGGGGGCGGGGTCTCACCGGCCTGGGTGGTGTCGCTCAGGTCCCAGCGCCGCGCCGCGCCGCCCGGGAAGAGCCGCAGCCGCCGCCCCGCCAGGCTCAGGCTGCCCGACGCCGCCGCCTCCTCCAGGGCCCGCTCGGTGGCGGGCCCGCCGGGCGCGGGGGGCGGGGGCAGCTCTGGCTCCGCCTCGCCCGCCGCCATCCCGGGACCCCGGGACTCCGCTCGCCGCGGCCGCCGCTGCGAGACTGGCCGGCCGAGGCCGCGAGGGGGAGCCAGCCCCAGCCAAGGGGGCGGGGCTGGGAGCGCCGCCGGGGCCAATCAACGGGCAGGGGCGGGGCTCGCAAGGAGCCAGCCAGTGGCGCCTGGCGGGGAGCTCCGCTCGGCCAATCAGGCTTGAGGAGGGCGAGACCTAATTCTACACGGCAGCCAATCCGCTCTGCCTTAGCCTCACCCAATCACAGCGCCTCTAGGGCATCGCACACGGCGGCTACTCCGAAACCTAGGGTAGTTTAGCCAACCAGCTAACAGGAGGCGGGCCGTATCAAAAGCTCAGCCAATCACGTCGGGGAATAGACAGATCGGCAGCCCCGCCTCAGCCAATGGCAGTGTAGAAGGCGGAGCTAGCCTACCCGCCGCAGTCAATCATACCCCAGGTGGCGGGGCTTGAGTTCCATAATGACCCAATCACAAGGCTAGCTCTCCCCAACCAATCTGTTCAGAAGCTGTGGGGAACGCCTCACCTGATTCAGCCAATCACATTAGTAAAGGCGGGGCCGTCCTATGATTGACAGCATATCTACCTATCAGAACACGGCTTCGCAGGCGTCTGCGTCACAAGGCGGCAACAGTTGAATGTGGGAACTGCCTGGTACGGGAGACGGAGCTGTTTCAGCGGCTCAGCCAATCACACGCGGAAGAATGCGTTGCATATTATGAGTGACAACTTGACTGGCCAATCAGAGGGAGATTCCCGTCCGAGGGCGGTAAATGCCTTGAAGCGAGAGTGACAGCCCAGCTGGCCATTCAGAGTGCGAATCACCTCAGGGGAGGCGGGAGATGCCCTGAGCGAGAGACAGCGCAGCTGGGCAATCTGAGAAAGAATCACTCCGGGTGGGCGGGCACTGAGAGGAGAATGACAGCCCAACTAGCCAATAGCAAGAGAAGAAGATGTGAAAAAAGGGCGGGACCTAAGATTAAGAGGCCCATGACTACCTCAGGCCCATCCCCCTCTCGTGCGAGGCCCCGGGGGAGGGGAAGCCCCCCCCTTTCGTGCGAGGCCCCGGGGGGGGAGGGGAAGTCCCCCCTCTCGTGCGAGGCCCCGGGGGAGGGGAAGCCCCCCCTCTCGTGCGAGGCCCCGGGGGGAATTGCGCCAAATCCCACCTCAAGCCCCAAGACTGACCCACAGAGGACCCCAAGGGGGCGCTGTGGGGTGGGCAGCAGACTGGGGTGCAGCAGGGTCTTTGCTGTGGGGAGCGGGGCCGGCCCGAGGTCCCCGTGGGGCGCTGTGGGGTGGTGCCTGGCCCGAGGTCCCCGTGGGGCGCTGTGGGGCGGTGCCCAGGCAGCGGGGCCGGCCCGAGGTCCCCGTGGGGCGCTGTGGGGTGGTGCCTGGCCCGAGGTCCCCGTGGGGCGCTGTGGGGGCGGTGCCCAGGCAGTGGGGCCCGGCCCGAGGTCCCCGTGGGGCGGTGCCCAGGCAGCGGGGCCGGCCCGAGGTCCCCGTCGGGCGCTGTGGGGTGGTGCCTGGCCCGAGGTCCCCGTGGGGCGCTGTGGGGCGGTGCCCAGGCAGTGGGGCCCGGCCCGAGGTCCCCGTGGGGCGGTGCCCAGGCAGCGGGGCCGACCCGAGGTCCCCGTGGGGCGCTGTGGGGCGGTGCCCGGCCCAAGGTCCCCATGGGGCGCTGTGGGGCGGTGCCCAGGCAGCGGGGCCGGCCCGAGGTCCCCGTGGGGCGCTGTGGGGTGGTGCCTGGCCCGAGGTCCCCGTGGGGCGCTGTGGGGGCGGTGCCCAGGCAGTGGGGCCCGGCCCGAGGTCCCCGTGGGGCGGTGCCCAGGCAGCGGGGCCGGCCCGAGGTCCCCGTAGGGCGCTGTGGGGTGGTGCCTGGCCCGAGGTCCCCGTGGGGCGCTGTGGGGCGGTGCCCAGGCAGTGGGGCCCGGCCCGAGGTCCCCGTGGGGCGGTGCCCAGGCAGCGGGGCCGACCCGAGGTCCCCGTGGGGCGCTGTGGGGCGGTGCCCGGCCCAAGGTCCCCATGGGGCGCTGTGGGGCGGTGCCCAGGCAGCGGGGCCGGCCCGAGGTCCCCGTGGGGCGCTGTGGGGTGGTGCCTGGCCCGAGGTCCCCGTGGGGCGCTGTGGGGCGGTGCCCAGGCAGTGGGGCCCGGCCCGAGGTCCCCGTGGGGCGGTGCCCAGGCAGCGGGGCCGGCCCGAGGTCCCCGTAGGGCGCTGTGGGGTGGTGCCTGGCCCGAGGTCCCCGTGGGGCGCTGTGGGGCGGGGCCCAGGCAGTGGGGCCCGGCCCGAGGTCCCCGTGGGGCGGTGCCCAGGCAGCGGGGCCGACCCGAGGTCCCCGTGGGGCGCTGTGGGGCGGTGCCCGGCCCAAGGTCCCCATGGGGCGCTGTGGGGCGGTGCCCAGGCAGCGGGGCCGGCCCGAGGTCCCCGTGGGGCGCTGTGGGTGGTGCCTGGCCCGAGGTCCCCGTGGGGCGCTGTGGGGCGGTGCCCAAGCAGTGGGGCCCGGCCCGAGGTCCCCGTGGGGCGGTGCCCAGGCAGCAGGGCCGGCCCGAGGTCCCTGTGGGGCGCTGTGGGGCGGTGCCCAGGGAGCAGACCCTGCCCGAGGTCCCCGTGGGGCGCTGTGGGGCGGTGCCCGGCCCAAGGTCCCCATGGGGCGCTGTGGGGCTGTGCCCAGGGAGCAGGCCTCGCCCGAGGTCCCCATGGGGCGCTGTGGGGCGGTGCCCAGGGACCGGGTCCCGGCCCGAGTTCCCCGTGGGGCGCTGTGGGGCGGTGCCCAGGCAGCGGGGCCGGCCCGAGGTCCCCGTGGGGCGCTGTGGGGTGGTGCCTGGCCCGAGGTCCCCGTGGGGCGCTGTGGGGCGGTGCCCAGGCAGTGGGGCCCGGCCCGAGGTCCCCGTGGGGCGGTGCCCGGCCCAAGGTCCCTGTGGGGCACTGTGGGGCTGTGCCCAGGGAGCAGGCCTGGCCCAAGGTCCCCGTGGGGCGCTGTGGAGCGGTGCCCAGGCAGCGGGGCCGGCCCGAGGTCCCCGTGGGGCGCTGTGGGGCGGTGCCCGGCCCAAGGTCCCCGTGGGGCGCTGTGGGGCGGTGCCCAGGGAGCAGGCCTCGCCCGAGGTCCCCATGGGGCGCTGTGGGGCGGTGCCCAGGGACCGGGTCCCGGCCCGAGTTCCCCGTGGGGCGCTGTGGGGCGGTGCCCAGGCAGCGGGGCCGGCCCGAGGTCCCTGTGGGGCGCTGTGGGGCGGTGCCCAGGCAGCGGGGCCGGCCCGAGGTCCCCGTGGGGCGCTGTGGGGCGGTGCCCGCCCGAGGTCCCCGTGGGGCGCTGTAAGGCGGTGCCCAGGGAGTGGGGCCCGTCCCGAGGTCCCTGTGGAGCGCTGTGGGGCAGTGTCCAGGGAGCGGGTCTGGCCCGAGGTCCCCGTGGGGCACTGTGGGGCGGTGTCCAGGGAGCGGGGCCCGGCCCGAGGTCCCCGTGGGCACTGTGGGGCAGTGCCCAGGGAGCGGGGCCCGGCCCGAGTTCCCCGTGGGGCGCTGTGGGGCGGTGCCCGCCCGAGGTCCCCGTGGGGCGCTGTGGGGCGGTGCCCAAGGAGCGGGGCCGGCCCGAGGTCCCCGTGGGGCGCTGTGGGGCGGTGCCCAGGCAGCGGGGCCGGCCCGAGGTCCCCGTGGGGCGCTGTGGGGTGGTGCCTGGCCCGAGGTCCCCGTGGGGCGCTGTGGGGCGGTGCCCAGGCAGTGGGGCCCGGCCCGAGGTCCCCGTGGGGCGGTGCCCAGGCAGCGGGGCCGGCCCGAGGTCCCCGTGGGGCACTGTGGGGCGCTGCCCAGGCAGCGGGGCCCGGCCCGAGGTCCCCGTGGGGCAGTGCCCAGGCAGCGGGGCCGGCCCGAGGTCCCCGTGGGGCGCTGTGGGGCGGTGCCCAGGCAGTGGGGCCCGGCCCGAGGTCCCTGTGGGGCGGTGCCCAGGGAGCAGACCCGGCCCGAGGTCCCCGTGGGGCACTGTGGGGTGGTGCCCAGGGAGCGGGGCCGGCCCGAGGTCCCCGTGGGGCGCTGTGGGGCGGTGCCCAGGCAGCGGGGCCGGCCCGAGGTCCCCGTGGGGCACTGTGGGGCGGTGCCCAGGCAGCGGGGCCGGCCCGAGGTCCCCGTGGGGCGCTGTGGGGTGGTGCCCAGGGAGCGGGGCCGGCCCGAGGTCCCTGTGGGGCGCTGTGGGGCGGTGGCCAGGCAGCGGGGCCCGGCCCGAGGTCCCCGTGGGGCGCTGTGGGGCGGTGCCCAGGGAGAAGGCCCGGCCCGAGGTCCCCGTGGGGCGCTGTGGGGCGGTGCCTGGCCCGAGGTCCCCGTGGGGCGCTGTGGGGCGGTGCCCAGGGAGCAGGCCCGGCCCGAGGTCCCCGTGGGGCGCTGTGGGGCGGTGCCCAGGGAGCGGGGCCGGCCCGACGTCCCCGTGGGGCGCTGTGGGGCGGTGCCCAGGGAGCAGGCCCGGCCCGAGGTCCCCGTGGGGGGCTGTGGGGCAGTGCCCAGGCAGCGGGCCCGGCCCGAGGTCCCCGTGGGGCGCTGTGGGGCGGTGCCCAGGGAGCAGGCCCGGCCCGAGGTCCCCGTGGGGCGCTGTGGGGCGGTGCCCGGCCCAAGGTCCCTGTGGGGCGCTGTGGGGCGGTGCCCAGGCAGCGGGCCCGGCCCGAGGTCCCCGTGGGGCGCTGTGGGGCCGTGTCCAGGGAGCGGGGCTGGCCCGAGGTCCCTGTGGGGCGCTGTGGGATGGTGCCCAGGGAGCGGGGCCAGCCCGAGGTCCCCGTGGGGCACTGTGGGGCGGTGCCTGGCCCGAGGTCCCCGTGGGGCGCTGTGGGTCGGTGCCCAGGGAGCGGGGCCCGGCCCGAGGTCCCCGTGGGGCGCTGTGGGGCGGTGCCCAGGGAGCAGGCCCGGCCCGAGGTCCCCGTGGGGCGCTGTGGGGCAGTGCCCAGGGAGCGGGCCTGGCCCGAGGTCCCTGTGGGGCGCTGTGGGGCGGTGCCCAGGCAGCGGGCCCGGCCCGAGGTCCCCGTGGGGCGCTGTGGGGCCGTGTCCAGGGAGCGGGGCCCGGCCCGAGGTCCCTGTGGGACGCTGTGGGGCGGTGCCCAGGGAGCAGGCCTGGCCCGAGGTCCCCGTGGGGCGCTGTGGGATGGTGCCCAGGGAGCGGGGCCAGCCCGAGGTCCCCGTGGGGCGCTGTGGGGCCGTGTCCAGGGAGCGGGGCTGGCCCGAGGTCCCCGTGGGGCGCTGTGGGGCAGTGCCCAGGCAGCGGGCCCGGCCCGAGGTCACAGTGCCCGGCCGTGAGGTCAGAGCCCGTCACCCCGGCGCCAGGCTCTGTGAAGCCGTGGGGCGGGCGCCAGCTCACAGAGCCATGTCCCGGGGAGACGGGCGGGCCGGGCCGGGGCCCCCCTGGCCAGGCTGGGGGCAGCGCTGTGGGTCGCTGCAGCGTCTGCCCAGTGGCCGGAGCCGGGCGCCGGGGGCGCGGGCAGCGATGGGCGACCGACGCTCCGCCAGGCGGCAGCGGTGCCGGCGGCTCCAGCGCGGCTCCCGGCTCTCGGGGGGCGACGAAGCCGTGGGGGTGAGCGGCCCTGGGGGGGCGCCGTGGGGCAGGGCTCAGCAGGGGGCTCTGCGGGGCAGGGGGTGGGGCAGAGGGCTTGGCAGGGGGCACTGTGGGGCAGGGAGCTCACCAGAGGGCCCCCTGGGGCAGGGGGTGGGGCGGGGGGCTCACCAGGGGGCACTGTGGGGCAGGGGACTCAGCAAGGGGCACTGTGGGGCAGGGGGCTCAGCCGGAGGGTGCCATGGAGTAGGGGGTGGGGCGGGGGGCCCAGCAGCGGGCATGCCGTGGGGCAGGGGAGGCGCCCCCTGCTGCCCCACTGCAGGAGGGCCCCGAGCCTGCCCCACCAGCTGTGCCAGCCGCCCCTGGGCCCCTTCCTCGCCTGCTGCCCCAGCCCAGCCCCCCAAGAAGCACCTTCGGGGGTCATAGGGAGAGAGCTGGGGGTGGTGTGGAGCTGTGGGGCAGGCGTGGGGCAGGGGGCATCCTGTGGGGAAGCAGGGGGCACAGGGGGTGCTGTGGGGCAGGAGGGGACACAGGGAGGGGATCCTGTGGGGGCCGGCAGGCTGCCCAGCGTGATGCCATGGGGCAGGTGGCTGGAGGCATATGGGGCAGGTGGGTGGCCATGGGGCAGATGCTCAGCACCTGTGGGGGGCACAGGGCCCATCCCGCACCCACCCCCTCCCTGCCCTTCCCCCCACAGGCCAAGCGCCCGCGCTGCAGCCAGGGGGTGGGGGCCGCTGAGGGCAGGACGGACCCGGGGGGCTCAGCCCCCATCCAGCGCCTCCCCCCGGAGCTGGTGAGTCAGCACAGGGCGGGCTGAGGGGCTCGAGCCGTGGGGCCGTCGAGCCCAGAGGGCCCCACACCCGGGGGGCTGGATCTGTAGAGCCCAGAGGGCCCCACACCTGGGGGCTGGGTCCGTTAAGCCCAGAGGGCCCCACACCCGGGGGGCTGGGTCCGTTAAGCCCAGAGGGCCCCACACCCGGGGGGCTGGGTCCGTCGAGCCCAGAGGGCCCCACACCCGGAGGGCTGGGTCCGTTAAGCCCAGAGGGCCCCACACCCAGGGGGCTGGGTCCGTCGAGCCCAGAGGGCCCCACACCTTGGGGGCTGGGTCCGTAGAGCCCAGAGGGCCCCACACCCGGGGGGCTGGGTCCGTCGAGCCCAGAGGGCCCCACACCTTGGGGGCTGGGTCCATAGAGCCCAGAGGGCCCCACACCCGGGGGGCTGGGTCCGTCGAGCCCAGAGGGCCCCACACCTGGGGGGCTGGGTCCGTCGAGCCCAGAGGGCCCCACACCCGGGGGGCTGGGTCCGTCGAGCCCAGAGGGCCCCACAGCCGGGGTCACGCTGGGGGTCCTGCCCCCTCCTCTCGCCCCCCAGCTGGATCACATCGTCTCCTTCCTGCCGGTGCGGGACGCGGTGGCCCTGGGCCAGACGTGCCGGTACCTGCGCCAGGCGTGCGACAGCGAGGGCGTCTGGCGCCGGGTCTGCCACCGGCTCTGCCCGCGGCTGCGCCAGGAGGGCACGGCCGGCGCCCGCCCCTGGAAGAGAGCCGCCATCCTCAACTGTCAGTACTGGCCGCCGGGGGGCGGGGCTCGCACGAGGGAGGGGCGGGGCTTGCACAGGGGAGGGGGGCTGCTTTGCATGAGGGAGGAGTGGGGCTAACATGGGGACGGGGCAGGGCTCGCACGAGGGAAGTGGGACTTAGATGAGGGAGGGGGCTCGCACAAGGAAGGAGCGAGACTCTCACGAGGGAGGGCGGGGCTCGCACGAGGGGGTGGGGCTCGCACGAGGGGGTGGGGCTTCACGCAAGGGGCGGGGTTGCAGAAGGGAGGGGCGGGGCTTATGCAGTGTCTGCACCCCCCCCTCTGACCCCACCCCCCGGATTGTGTGCCCGCCCCCCCAGACACCAAGGGCCTGTACTTCCAGACCTTCGGTGGGCGCCGGCGCTACCTGAGCAAGTCGGTGGCCCCGCTGCTGGCCCACGGCTACCGCAAGTTCCTGCCCACCAAGGAGCACGTCTTCGTCCTGGACCACGGCGGGACCCTCTTCTTCCTCCGCAACGCCCTGGTCTCCTCGGCCCCGGGCCACGTCCAGTGGAAACGGGCCTGCCGCTACGTGGTGCTGTGCCGGAGCGCCAAGGACGTGAGCCCCGCTGGTGGCAGCGGTGGGATGGTTCTCAAAGCCCCGCCCCCTGAGCCAGCCGGTCCCCGCCCTGGGGCCGGAGGGGAGCTGGCGCCCCCTAGCGGGGACGGGCCCCGCACCCCATTCCCCGCCCCGCTGAGCCAGCCAGTCCCCGCCCCGGGGACGGGCCCCGCACCCCATTCCCTGCCCCACAGCAGCACCCTCCCTTCCCCCCCCGCAGTTCACCACGGACCCGCGGAGCGACGCGGGGTACCGGAAGTACGTGTACGTGCTGGCGGTGCGGGAGGCGGCGCCGGGCGCCGGGCGGGCGTGCGACTGCGTGGAGGTGTATCTCCAGTCCAGCGGGCAGCGGGTCTTCAAGATGACCTTCCACGCCGCCATGCGCTTCCGGCAGCTGGTGCTGGTGGGGCAGGAGACGGAGCGGGCCCTGCTGCTCCTGACAGGTGCACGGCGGGCGAGGGGGGGGGCGCCCCATAGCCAAGGGCTGGGGGGGGGCCGGGGTTTATTCCTCTGCTTCTGTGGCACGTGAGTCTTACTGTCCTAGGCCAAGCCTGGGCGTGCCTCAGTTTCCCTGCGTGCTGCACCAATATGGTGGCGGTGGGAATGGAAACCCCACTCGTCCCAACGGGGCACCCCGTAGCCAAGGGCTAGTGGGGGGCAGGAGAGGGGGGAGCTGTGGGGCCTGGATCCCCACGGCGCCCGCCCTGACCCCTGACCCCCGCCGGTTCGGGGCCCGTCTCTCGGCAGAGGAGGGGAAGATTTACAGCCTGCTGGTGAACGAGACGCAGCTGGACCAGCCCCGGTCCTACACGGTGCAGCTGGCCCTGCGCAAGGTGTCCCGGTGCCTGCCCCACCTCGCCGTGCGGGCCATGACCTCCAACCAGAGCAGCGCCGCCTTCCTCACCGGTACGGGGTCCCCGCGCCCCACAGCGCGCCCCACAGCCCCCCGCGGACCCCTCATCCCCACCCGCAGCCCCGCCTCGCCGTGCGGGCCATGACCTCCAACCAGAGCAGCGCCGCCTTCCTCACCGGTACGGGGTACCCGCGCCCCACAGCGCGCCCCACAGCCCGACCCACAGCCTCCACACGGACCCCTCAGCCCCACCCGCAGCCCCGCCTCGCCGTGCGGGCCACGACCTCCAACCAGAGCAGCGCCGCCTTCCTCACCGGTACAGGGTCCCCGCGCCCCACAGCGCGCCCCACAGCCCGACCCACAGCCCCCACATGGACCCCTCATCCCCACCCGTAGCCCTGCCTTGCCGTGCGGGCCATGACCTCCAACCAGAGCAGCGCTGCCTTCCTCACCGGTATGGGGTACCCGCGCCCCACAGCGCACCCCACAGCCCGCCCCACAGCCCCCACACGGACCCCTCATCCCCACCTGCAGCCCCGCCTCGCCGTGCGGGCCACGACCTCCAACCAGAGCAGCGCCGCCTTCCTCACCGGTATGGGGGTCCCCGCGCCCCACAGCCCAACCCATAGCCCCCCGGGCAGCGACCCCCATCCCGCAGCCCCCCGAGTGTCCCGCAGCCCCCTGCTTTGATCCTGCCTGGGGGGGCGTCTCTCCGGTCTGACCCCCCCCCGCCCGCTGTGACCCCCTCTCTCAGACAAGGGGACCGTGTATTTCGAGGTCCACGCGCCGGGCG
Source organism: Chelonia mydas (assembly GCF_015237465.2). NCBI lineage: Eukaryota > Metazoa > Chordata > Testudines > Cheloniidae > Chelonia > Chelonia mydas. The sequence continues at coordinate 1,065,363 of NC_051268.2, read as the reverse complement.
TCTATCGCGACCTCTTCGGGACCCTTCACGCCTTCGACCCCCTGGATCTGCAGATGCCGCTGGCCCTCGCCCTGCCCGCCAAGGTCAGCGGTGGGGATTGGGGGGCTGGGGGGTGCTGGGGCAGGGCTGGGGGTGCTGTGGGGATTGGGGGGCCCAGGGCCCTGGTTTGCGGGTGACCGGGGGTGGCGCTGGGGGGAAGGTCCTGGGGGTGGGGGATGGGTCCCGGAGCCTTGTTTGGGGGGGGCAGCGTCGACAGGGGTGTGACACCCCCCCCCAGGATTGTCCCCTTGCCCCAGGCGCCCCCCCTGACCCTGCCCTGCCCCCCAGGTCCTGTCCTGCGCCCTCGGCTACAACCACCTGGGGCTGCTGGATGAGTTCGGGCGGCTCTTCATGCAGGGGAGCAACCGCTTCGGGCAGCTGGGCACCGGGGACAAGATCGATCGTGGGGAGCCCACGCTGGTGAGAGCCCCCCGGGGCCCCCCCAGCACCCCACAGCCCCCCCGGAGCACCCCAGACCAATATAGCCCCCCTGAGCTCCCCCGGGCCCCCCCAGCCACCCATAGACCCCCAGCACCCCACAGCCCCCCCCGAACCCCCTGGTGCCCCACACCCCCCCCCCCAAACTCCCCCCAGAGTCCCCCAGCCCTCCGTAGCCCACCTGGGCCCCCGGCACCCCACAGCCCCCCCGAGCTCCCACAGGCCCCCCAGGCCTCCCGGAGCCCCACAGCCCCCCATAGCCCCTCTGGGCCCCTATAGTGCTCCAGGCCCCCTACAGTCCCACATAGCTCCTCTGGGCCACCCACTCTCCCCCCCATAGCTCCTCTGGGCCCCCATAGCACCCCCCAACCCCCATAGCCCCTCTGGACCTCCCCCAGCACCCCATAACCCCCACAGCCCCTCTGGGCCCCCCCAGCACCCCTGGCCCACTGTAGCCCCCCTCCAGGCCCCCCCAGCCCCCCACCGCATCTAGGGGCTCTCAGGCAGCCCCCCATTCCCAGGCACCTCCAACACCCCCCCCAACTTCCTCCCCGGACACCCCCAAACCTCCGACAAGTCCCCTCCCCCAGCTCGGGGCCCCCCCATGACTTGGCATCTTCTCCCCCCCCGACCCCTGGCAGGTTCATGGCCTCAAGTGCCCCCTGGACATCTGGTGCGGCCTGAACCACTCGCTGGCCCTGCTGCAGAGCCGGGAGCTGGGCCAGGCCGTGCTGGGCTGCGGCTGCGGGGCCGGGGGGCGGCTGCCCGGCTGGCCCAAGGGCAGCGCCACCTTCGTCAAGCTGCAGGTCAAGGTGAGAGGGGCCGGGGGGAGCCGCCCCACCCCGGAGTCAGCCGCATCTGGGGGGGGGAGCAGGGCCTGGGACCAACAGCCGCCCAGCCCCAGAGTCAGCCGCATCTGGTGGGGGGGGCAGAGCCTGGCACCAACAGCTGCCCCCCCCCAGAGTCAGCCGCATCTGGTGGGGGGGGCAGAGCCTGGCACCAACAGCTGCCCCCCCCCAGAGTCAGCCGCATCTGGTGGGGGGGGGGCAGAGCCTGGCACCAACAGCCACCCTGCCCCAGAGTCAGCCGCATCAGGGGGGCAGAGCCTGGCACCAACAGCCGCCCCACCCCAGAGTCAGCCGCATCGGGGGGGCAGAGCCTGGCACCAACAGCCGCCCCACCCCAGAGTCAGCCGCATCTGGGGGGGGGAGCAGGGCCTGGGACCAACAGCCGCCCAGCCCCAGAGTCAGCCGCATCTGGTGGGGGGGGCAGAGCCTGGCACCAACAGCTGCCCCCCCCCAGAGTCAGCCGCATCTGGTGGGGGGGGCAGAGCCTGGCACCAACAGCTGCCCCACCCCAGAGTCAGCTGCATCGGGGGTGGGGGGAGCAGAGCCTGGCACCAACAGCTGCCCCACCCCAGAGTCAGCCGCATCGGGGGTGGGGGGGAGCAGAGCCTGGCACCAACAGCTGCCCCGCCCCAGAGTCAGCCGCATCGGGGGGGCAGAGCCTGGCACCAACAGCTGCCCCACCCCAGAGTCAGCCGCATCGGGGGTGGGGGGAGCAGAGCCTGGCACCAACAGCTGCCCCACCCCAGAGTCAGCCGCATCGGGGGTGGGGGGAGCAGAGCCTGGCACCAACAGCCGCCCCTCCCCAGAGTCAGCCGCATCTGGTGGGGGGGGCAGAGCCTGGCACCAACAGCTGCCCCCCCCCCGAGTCAGCCGCATCTGGTGGGGGGGGCAGAGCCTGGCACCAACAGCTGCCCCACCCCAGAGTCAGCTGCATCGGGGGTGGGGGGAGCAGAGCCTGGCACCAACAGCCGCCCCACCCCAGAGTCAGCCGCATCGGGGGGGGCAGAGCCTGGCACCAACAGCCGCCCCACCCCAGAGTCAGCCGCATCGGGGGTGGGGGGAGCAGAGCCTGGCACCAACAGCCGCCCCTCCCCAGAGTCAGCTGCATCGGGGGTGGGGGGGGAGCAGAGCCTGGCACCAACAGCCGCCCCGCCCCAGAGCCGGCCGCATCTCAGCGCCAGGCGAGGGGTCCCCGTGTCACCAGCCGCTCCTCCCCAGAGCCAGCCGCATTCCCCCCTCTCTCCGGCTCCCCGGCAGGTCCCGCTCTGCGCCAGCAGCCTGTGCTCCACCCGCGAGTGTCTCTACCTGCTGTCCAGCCACGACATCGAGGGGGGGCCGGCGTACCGCGAGCTGCCCCCCAGCCGGGCGCCCCCCCCCGCCGGAGAGCCCGGGGGCCCAGGCCTGCGAGCAGTACCTGAGCCAGCTCCAGGGCTGCCCCACGCTGGCCGGGCGGCTGGCCAAGGTCAAGGAGGCCGTGGGGGCCCTGCCCCTGCCCCCCTGCCAGAAGGACTTCCTGTGGGAGGCCCTGGAGCTCATCCGGCGCTCGGCCCGGCCCCGCAGCCCCCCCGCCTGCAGCTAGCCCCGGATCCCGCCCGCGCCCCGCCCCCGCCAACGGGGCCCCCCAAGTTCCCCCCGATCATGGACCACGATTGACAGACGCACACGCTAGAATTGGGAATTAATAAAGCGTCAGAGGAGAAGCCGGCGGCATGGTCTGGGGGAGGCAGGACCCCCGGGGCCCCCCCCCAGTCCATGCCCACCAGGGCCTCCAGCAGAACCAGCATCACCCCGAGGGTGGGGAGGAAGGTGGGGCCGGGGGGCGGCCCCCCAGCTGCCCCCTCTCGCCCCGAGTCATGCCCAGCTCGGGAAGGTGCAGTGGGGGGGACCCAGACGGTGAAGCGGCCCCCGGGGATCTTGGCCCTGCCCCCAGGCAGCAGCTCCCCGGCGGGCAGGAGAAGGGATCCAGCGGGAGGCCCCCCCGCCCCCCGGCCTGCCAGGCCTTCGCCCCGGATCCAGGCTGGTGTGGGGGGGGTGGCGTCCGTCTGTGCCCCGCCTCGGCCTAGGATCTGGTGGGGCAGGGGGGCTCAGAGGCAGGGGATATGGGGGGGAGGTTCCTGCGGGATGGGGGGGGCTGAGAGGCAGGGGATATGGGGGACAGGATCCTGCTGGATCGGGGGGGCTGAGAGGCAGGGGATATGGGGGGCAGGATCCTGCGGGATGGGGCGGGCTGAGAGGCAGGGGATATGGGGGGCAGGATCCTGCGGGATTGGGGGGGCTGAGAGGCAGGGGATATGGGGGGCAGGTTCCTGCGGGATGGGGCGGGCTGAGAGGCAGGGGATATGGGGGGCAGGATCCTGCGGGATTGGGGGGGCTGAGAGGCAGGGGATATGGGGGGCAGGTTCCTGCGGGATGGGGGGGGCTGAGAGGCAGGGGATATGGGGGGGGAGGTTCCTGCGGGATGGTGGGGGCTCAGAGGCAGGGGATATGGGGGGCAGGATCCTGCGGGATGGGGGGGGCTGAGAGGCAGGGGATATGGGGGGCAGGATCCTGCGGGATGGTGGGGGCTCAGAGGCAGGAGATATGGGGGGCAGGATTCTGTGGGATGGGGGGGCTGAGAGGCAGGGGATATGGGGGGCAGGATCCTGCGGGATGGTGGGGGCTCAGAGGCAGGGGATATGGGGGGCAGGATCCTGCGGGATTGGGGGGGCTGAGAGGCAGGGGATATGGGGGGCAGGTTCCTGCGGGATGGGGCGGGCTGAGAGGCAGGGGATATGGGGGGCAGGATCCTGCGGGATTGGGGGGGCTGAGAGGCAGGGGATATGGGGGGCAGGTTCCTGCGGGATGGGGGGGGCTGAGAGGCAGGGGATATGGGGGGGGAGGTTCCTGCGGGATGGTGGGGGCTCAGAGGCAGGGGATATGGGGGGCAGGATCCTGCGGGATGGGGGGGGCTGAGAGGCAGGGGATATGGGGGGCAGGATCCTGCGGGATGGTGGGGGCTCAGAGGCAGGAGATATGGGGGGCAGGATTCTGTGGGATGGGGGGGCTGAGAGGCAGGGGATATGGGGGCACGATCCTGCGGGATGGGGGGGGCTGAGAGGCAGGGGATATGGGGGACAGGATCCTGCGGGATGGGGGGCTCAGAGGCATGGGATATGGGGGACAGGATCCTGCAGGATGGGGGGGGCTGAGAGGCAGGGGATATGGGGGGCAGGTTCCTGCTGGATCGGGGGGGCTGAGAGGCAGGGGATATGGGGGACAGGATCCTGTGGGATGGGGCGGGCTGAGAGGCAGGGGATATGGGGGGCAGGATCCTGCGGGATGGGGGGCTCAGAGGCATGGGATATGGGGGACAGGATCCTGCAGGATGGGGGGGGGGCTGAGAGGCAGGGGATATGGGGGGCAGGTTCCTGCTGGATCGGGGGGGCTGAGAGGCAGGGGATATGGGGGACAGGATCCTGTGGGATGGGGCGGGCTGAGAGGCAGGGGATATGGGGGGCAGGATCCTGCGGGATTGGGGGGGCTGAGAGGCAGGGGATATGGGGGGCAGGTTCCTGCGGGATGGGGGGGCTGAGAGGCAGGGGATATGGGGGGCAGGTTCCTGCTGGATTGGGGGGGCTCAGAGGCAGGGGATATGGGGGGCAGGATCCTGCGGGGGGCCTCCCTCCTCCGTGTGCTGCCCCCTCCCTCCCCGGTGCCTGGGTTAGAAGCCGGGGGGGGGCCTCCAGGCTCCCTCCCCTCCCACCAGCTGATCAGGACCCCAACCCCCCCCCACCCCCCAGGTGGCGGGTCTTCAACGTTCTAACCCCGCCCCCGTGCAGAGCTCGAGCCTCCCAAGCCCCGCCCCCATCCCCTGCCAGCTGATACAGACATTCCACACACCCCCCCCGCACCGGCCCAGCCTTAAAGGGGACGCTTCCCCCCACCCTGGGGTGCCCCATAGGTACAGGCCCCCCCATACAGAGCAGGGGCCCCCTGTACCACGGTGGGGACAGACCTGGGGGGGTGACGGATCCCCTGTGAGCAGAAGGGTCAGATGGGGAGGAAACGTGACCCCTCCCGGCTCACTTCCCCCTGGGCTCCCGCAGGTCCCCCTTTGGCTACTGGGCCAGCGTGGGGGGCAGACACTGGGCCTGGCTGGGCGGGGGGGGGCATGGGACACCTGGGTGCAGCCATGACCCCCCCACACAGCTGCTGGGCCCCCCATGGCAACCGCACCTGGGGGTCAGCCAGGGTCACATCCCTGTCCCTGCGGCCTCTGCCCCCACTCCCAACTCGCAGCCCCCCGGCCCTGCCAGTGCCCCTCACCTGCTGCCCCCTGCCACCCCAGCCCTGGGCCCCCAGCCCTGCCGGTGCCCCCCACTCCTGACCCGCAGCCCCTGCCACCCCAGCCCTGGGCCCCCAGCCTTGCCGGTGCCCCCCACTCCCGACCCGCAGCCCCTGCCAGCCCAGCCCTTGGGTTATTTATGGCTCTGGGGGCGCGGGGGGGTTGTTCCAGCACCGGGCAGCACAGACACCTGTCCCACGGCCCGTGCTCACTGGCCCAGCGCCAGCCGGGGCCCAGCCTCCCCCCAGGGTCCCTCTGGGTCAGGGCTGGGGCCCAGGGAGGGGGGTGAAGTGCCGGCCGGGAAGCTCAGTGGGGCTGGTGTGGGGGGAGGGACATGGGTTGTGGGGGCTGTACACATGGGGGGCTGGGAGACAGAGCCTGGGGTTCCCCCACCCCGGGGTCCTCAGGCAGGGAGGTGTCTGTGTCACACAGAGGATACGCCCCCCCCCCCCGAGCCCTGACTCGGCCCTGCCCCTGCTTTCCCAGTGGAGGCCCCAGGAGCGGAGTGAATCCAGAGTGACTCTGGAGCAAACCCCGAGCCGACCGGAACGCAGGGGGAGTGGAAAGGGAGTTCTGCTCTGAAGTGACTCCGGATCTGAGCCAACCCCGCATGAAACGGAAACTAGAGCGAATCCGGAGCGAATCCATCCCCGGCCAGGCCCGTTTTCACACCCCCCCCACTTGCTCCTCCACCATCCAGCCCCGTCCCCCACAAGTCCATTATCCCCGCCTGCCCCCCCAGCCGCCAACCCACTGAGAGCTGGACAGAGGGGGCCAGGCCCCCTGGAGCCAAGTCCGGGCCAAAGCCTGGGACGGCCACCAGGGGGCGCATGGAACCAGCTCCCCCCAGCCCCCGCCCCTGAACCAAGCGGGAGCCACAGAGGGGCTGGGAGCCAGGACACCTGGGTTCTCTCCAGGCTCCAGGAGGGGAGTGAGGGGTGGTGGGTTAGAGCAGGGGGGCTGGGAGCCAGGACACCTGGGTTCTCTCCAGGCTCCAGGCGGGGAGTGAGGGGTGGTGGGTTAGAGCAGGGGGGCTGGGAGCCCGGACACCTGGGTTCTCTCCAGGCCCTGGGAGGGGAGCGGGGGCTGGTGGGTTAGAGCAGGGAGGTGGGGGGGCGGTGCCAGGCCTGGATCTCTGCCCTGGCCCGTGGGAGCTGCTCTATAGTGACCCGTGCTTGTGCGATTCGCACGGAGACTCTGCCGTGCGAAGGGGGGGGCGTGACCCCGGGGTACCACACTGCAGGCGGAACGGCCGGTTTGCTCCTTTATTTGGATACACGGAGCCGGCCTCAGGGAGCTGGACCGGGTGGCGGGGGGGGACGGGGGACACACGTCCCCCTCAGGTCAGACCCGACACCCCAAACCCCAGCCCCTCCGGGCTCAAGCGTTCCTCTTGGGCGCCCCCCCACACGGCCGCTTGCTGAGCGTGGTGAGGACCTGGTGCTGCTGCGTGCGATACGGGACCACGAAGCCTTCGGGGGGCAATTCGCCGAGCCCCTCGGCATCCACCCGGCCCATGAAGATGTAGCTGGAACCTGAGGGGGGAGGGGGAGAGACCGAGAGAATCAGGAGAGGTGGGAGACGCGGCCACCTCTGGGGCGGGGCGGCCGGGGACATGGGGACCCCTCGCCCAGCGCTGAGACGCGGCCACCTCTGGGGCGGGGCGGCCGGGGACCCGGGGACCCCTCGCCCGGCGCTGAGATGCGGCCACCTCTGGGGCAGGGCAGCGGGTGACCCGGGGACCCCTCACTCGGCGCTGAGACGCGGCCACCTCTGGGGCGGGGCGGCGGGTGACCCGGGGACCCCTCACTCGGCACTGAGATGCGGCCACCTCTGGGGCGGGGCGGCGGGTGACACGGGGACCCCTCGCCCGGCGCTGAGATGCAGCCACCTCTGGGGCAGGGCAGCGGGTGACCCGGGGACCCCTCGCCCGGCACTGAGACGCGGCCACCTCTGGGGCGGGGCGGCGGGTGACACGGGGACCCCTCGCCCGGCGCTGAGACGCAGCCACCTCTGGGGCAGGGCAGCGGGTGACACGGGGACCCCTCGCCCGGCGCTGAGACGCGCCCACCTCTGGGGCAGGGCGGCGGGTGACACGGGGACCCCTCGCCCGGCGCTGAGATGCGGCCACCTCTGGGGCGGGGCGGTGGGTGACCCGGGGACCCCTCGCCCGGCGCTGAGATACGGCCACCTCTGGGGCGGGGCGGCCGGTGACCCGGGGGCCCCTCGCCCAGCGCTGAGATGCGGCCACCTCTGGGGCGGGGCTCACTCACCTTTCTTGAGGGCGGGGCACTGGCGGCAGGGGACCTCCAGGCGCAGGGTGGCCCCTTTCTCGGCCTGGGGCAGGCTCAGGGCTCCGGCCTTGTATGTGTTGAGGAGCGAGATGGTGGCTGTGACCCGGTTGCCGGCCCCTCGCACGGTGGTTTTCACGGTGCCGGTGATAACTGTGAGACAGGGCACGGGGGGGGCGGGTGTGAGTTCTTTGGGGTGCTTGGCCCAGAGTCAGGGGAGCCTCCCCCCTCCCTCCCCAGACTCCTGGGTCCCTTACCGAAGTCATTGGCACAGAAGTGGCCCTGGAGACTTCCCGACCGGCGGCATTTCTGGGGGCACTGAAGCTTGGCTGGAGGGAGATGAGGGGGTTAGTACTCAGCCTGGGGGGGCAGCTTCCCCCTGACCCACATACCCCCTCCCACAAATCACACAGCCCAGGGACCCCACTGCCCAAACCTGCCCCAACACAGCCTAGAATTACCATGGGGGGGGGCTGCGGGTCGGGAGTGAGGGGCACTGGCAGAGCTGTGGGGGGCAGGGCTGGGCTGGCAGGGGGCTGTGGGTCAGGAGTGAGGGGCACTGGCAGAGCTGGGGGGGCAGGGCTGGGCTGGCAGGGGGCTGTGGGTCAGGAGTGAGGGGCACTGGCAGAGCTGGGGGGGCGGGGCTGGGCTGGCAGGGGGCTGTGGGTCGGCAGTGAGGGGCGCCAGCGGGGCTGCGGGGGGCAGGGCTGGGCTAGCAGAGGGCTGTGGGTTGGGAGTGAGGGGCACCGGCTGGGCTGGGGGGAGCCCAGGGCTAGCAGGGGCTGCGGGTCGGGAGTGAGGGGCACCGGCTGGGCTGGGGGGAGCCCAGGGCTAGCAGGGGGCTGCGGGTCGGGACTGAGGGGCCCCGGTGGAGCTGGGGGGGCAGGGCTGGGCTGGCAGGGGCTGCGGGTCGGGAGTGAGGGGCCCCGGTGGAGCTGGGGGGGCGGGGCCGGGCTGGCAGGGGGCTGCGGGTCGGGAGTGAGGGGCACCGGCTGGGCTGTGCATGGCCCAGGTTCGCACGGGCCCATCTTACCCGGCGTCTGGGCGCTGGGCGGCTCGGCCTCGGGCGGGGCCCGGGTGGTGGGTTTGGGCTCGGGTTTCGGTTTCGGGGCAGGCTTGGTGCCGGCCTGGCCCGGTTTGGAGCCGGGGAAGATCCCGGGGGCGGGTTTCAGGGCCTTGTCGGCCGCCTCGGCGGGACTCTTGACGGTGTAGGAGGCGGCGAAGCCGTCGGCCGTGACGCTGAGATCCGAGACGAACTGGACCAGGAGCTCGTTCCCCTCCGAGTAGATGGGGCTGCGGGGGAGACGGGTCAGAAAATCCCTCCTGCGCCGGGCGCCGGCCCCAGGGTGGGGCCCGGCTGGCTCGGGAGGGGGTGGGGAATAGGCCCCTCTGGGGGGGCCCCGGGGCAGGGGCTCACCCGGGGGCGCGGTCCCCGCAGAACTTGCCGACGCGCCGGGAGTCGTCGGTGGCCCCCCCGTGGAAAACGGCCACGTAGTCGTAGCGACAGTAGGTGTCGTCCTCCACGTCGAACTTCCCGAAGGTCAGTTCCACCACCTGGGGGGCGTGGCATGGAGTCAGCCCCGCCCCTCTGGTGCCTGAGCCCCGCCCACATTTCCCCACCGCCCCGCCCCCGTGGAGCCTCAGCCCCGCCCCCTCAGCCCCTTCCCGCCACATGGACCCTCAGCATCCCCTGCCCCACCCACCACAGTGACACCCAGCTCCCAGCCCCACCCGCCCCACTCCCCCGTACCTGGCCCGGGGGCGCGATGATGTGCCAGGAACAGCTGATCCCGGCCGGGTAGTTGCTCTCGGGCCAGTTCGGGGTCTTGAGGCTGCCCTGGGGCTTCTCCAGCTTCCCCCCACAGAACTGATGCTCTGCAAGACACGGGGGGCAGGTCAGCGAGGGGCAGACCCACCACCTCTCCCCCGTGGGCACCCCCGGGGGCAAAGGGGAGCGCGCCGGCTCAGAGCGGAGAGTGCAAAGAGAGGGGTGAGTGTGCACAGCAAGTGTGCGAGAGCGTGTGCTCACTGGCCGTGCAGGGCATCAGGGTGCACAGGAGTTGTGCAAACAAGGGTGAGCTTGGGAGAAGCAGTTGTGCCGTACAGGGAAGCATGCAGACGAAGGAGCCCACCTGGACTGGGGGCGGAGACAGGGGTGTGCACAGGGAAACGGGCGTGTCAGTGTGCAAACACAGGTGTGCACGCACGTGAAGGCTGCGTGAGTCGGATGGGCAAGGATACAGGTGAGTGTGCGCAGAGCGGTTTGCACATGAGCGTAAGAGTGAGAGCGTGCACACGTGGACCTGAGTGTGCAAAGACGCAGGGCACCGTGCACGTGGAAGGCTGTGCACCGGTGCAGTGCCCAAGAGCAGGTCTGTGCAAATCCCACCAAGCGTGTGAGGAAACAGACAAACGCGCTGCCTGCCCGTGCAGCCCTCGCCGCGTGTGTGTGCAATGGCAGGCGTGCAAACTCCTCCCTGCCTGTCCAACGGGGCCCGGGGGTCGCCGTGCGAACGTGCAGCCCCCCACTGGCCGTGCGAACACCTCTGCCTGTCCGTGCAAGGGGGCCCCGCACAGTCGTGGGAACCTGGACCGGGGAGTGTGCGAACCGCCCGCCCACGTGCAAACCCCCGCCTGAACGTGCAAACCCCCGGCAAGCGTGCAAACCGCCCACCCACTCAGGGGCCGGCAAACAGGCACCTGCCCACGTGCAAACCCCTGCACTGGTGCCCCCCTGGCCCTTCTGGGTGTGAGCCCCCCCCCCCCCCACTCGCTTCTGCATGAGGCACAGGAGCCAGCTCCGCCCCCCCTCGGAGCCCCCCCGCCCATGCTCCGAGCCCCTCGTCGGGTGCGGCCAGCTCTGGGGCGGCGCGGGGCCACAGGGCCGACGTCCCACAGGCCCCGAAGCAGCCGGCGTCGCCCTGCCTGGGCCCGTGTTTGCTCAGCCCACGGCTTTGGGGGCATTGGCCCTTGGTGGGGGGGGAAGGGGGGGGAGATGGTCAGCAGTGGGTTAGGATGGGGGGGGGGGGGATGGGCAGTGGCGCCAGGAGTGGGGGAGGGGAGAGACGGCCTGGTAAAAACCAGCAATTTCCACGGATGCCGCGGTTGGTAATTACAGGCCGTGGGGGGAGCGGGGGGGGGGACCCGACAGGCGGGGCAGAAGCAGGCGGCCGGGGATGGGGGGGTCTCACCCTGTCCAGCAGCCAATCCCCCCCCCCCGCAGCCCCCACCGGACACAGCAATGGGACGGCGATGCGGGGGTCAGATCCCGGGCTGGGGGGGAGAAGGCGGCTGGTTTGGGGGTGCACAGGATGGAGGGGGAACTCCCCCTCATCGTTACACCCCCGTCGGTGCAGGGCATTGTGGGTAACGCGCTCCCAGCATCCTCTCTGCTCCTGGCGTCAGTGCAGGGCATTGTGGGTAATGATTACCCAGCATCCTCTCTGCCCCTGGCGTCAGTGCAGGGCATTGTGGGTAATGATTACCCAGCATCCTCTCTGCTCCTGGCGTCGATGCAGGGCATTGTGGGTAACAATTACCCAGCATCCTCTCTGCTCCTGGCATCGGTGCAGGGCATTGTGGGTAACGATTACCCAGCATCCTCTCTGCGCCTCCAGCCCCTTTGCCCCAGGCCGCGATCCGACCACAATGGCGCCCCCGGGGGGCAGAGCCGGGGCGGGAGGGGCCACGGCTTCCCCCAGGGCTGGGGGGGCCGGTCTCTGCGCCCCGCCCCAGCCCCCCGCCACCTGCAGGGGGCGCCATTGCCGGCGGGGGGAGAGGGCAGGCGGCCGGATACTCACCGTCCCAGTAATGCCAGGGCTCCCAGGCCAACCGGGAGTCTATATGGTTGGCGCCCCACTTCTGCCTTCCGCGCGGCCGGCCTGCAAAAGGTCCCGCAGGTTGGGATGGGTGGGGCGAGCCGCTGGGGGGCAGGCAGGGGCGGGGGGCCATGCAAGCCGGAGACACAGGGCGCAGGCACGGGGGGGGGTTACGACGGCCGGGGAGGAGCCGGCGTGGGAAACGATTTCCCAGCATCCTCTCTGCCCCAGCGTCAGTGCAGGTGCATTGTGGGTAATGATTACCCAGCATCCTCTCTGCCCTGGTGTCGGTGCAGGTGCATTGTGGGTAACGATTTCCCAGCATCCTCTCTGCCCCAGCATCAGTGGAGGTGCGTTGTGGGTAAGGATTACCCAGCATCCTCTCTGCCCTGGCGTCGGTGCAGGTGCATTGTGGGTAACGATTACCCAGCATCCTCTCTGCCCTGACGTCGGTGCAGGTGCATTGTGGGTAACGATTACCCAGCATCCTCTCTGCCCTGGTGTCGGTGCAGGTGCATTGTGGGTAACGATTTCCCAGCATCCTCTCTGCCCTGGCCTCAGTGCAGGTGCATTGTGGGTAACGATTCCCCAGCATCCTCTCTGCCCTGGCCTCAGTGCAGGTGCATTGTGGGTAAGGATTTCCCAGCATCCTCTCTGCCCCGGCCTCAGTGCAGGTGCATTGTGGGTAACGATTCCCAGCATCCTCTCTGCCCTGGTGTCGGTGCAGGTGCATTGTGGGTAACGATTCCCAGCATCCTCTCTGCCCTGGCGTCGGTGCAGGTGCATTGTGGGTAACGATTCCCCAGCCTCCCCTGGGAGCCCCAGCGGCCATGCACCCACGGGGGGGGGTCCCCCTGCAGCCAGCCTCCCCCCGGGGGAGCATGCGGGAGCCCCCAGCGGGGCGGGCGGGCCGCCGGGGGGCTCTCACCGTTGACGTGGGGCAGGCCGGCGCTGAACCAGACCAGGAACCCGCGGCCCCCGGTGCCCTCGTCCGTCACCATGCGGAGCAGCATGTGCCGGCCGGTGGAGAGCAGGGCCCCCGGCCGGAAGGTGCCGCAGAAGCGGCCCAGGCTCTGGGCGCCGGCCGAGGGCCCGTTGAAGACCTCCAGCGAGTCGTAGCGGCAGCCGGGGTCCGGCTCCAGGTCGAAGACCCGGAAGGAGAGCATCACCACCTGGCCCTCGGGCACCTGGGGGGGAGAGGCCGCGGGTGAGCGGGGGGCCGGCTGGGGGGGGTCTGTGGCCGAGTGAGGGCTCAGACCCCCCCCCTCCGCCAGGGCTGCCCCATGCCCTCACCTCACCCGCACCCCGGTCTCCCCACATCCCGCCCCGGCCCCGCCATCGCCCTCCGTACCGTGATGGTCCAGGTGCAGGTCTTGCTGGGCGGGTAGTGGTTGGGGAACCCCTCGCTGGCGATGTACCCCGAGTCGCCCACGTGCTCCCCGCCGCACAGGAACACGGGCCTGGGAGAGACCCCCAGAGTCACAGTCACCCGGGGCCCCTCCCTCCCGGCCCGCAGCCCCCTGCTAGCCCTGGGCTCCCCCCAGCCCTGCCGGTGCCCCTCACTCCCGACCCGCAGCCCCCCACAGCCCCGCCGGTGCCCCTCACTCCCGACCCACAGCCCCCCCAGCCCTGCCGGTGCCCCTCCCTCCCGGCCTGCAGCCCCCTGCTAGCCCTGGGCTCCCCCCAGCCCTGCCGGTGCCCCTCACTCCCGACCCACAGCCCCCCACAGCCCCGCCGGTGCCCCTCACTCCCGACCCACAGCCCCCCCACAGCCCTGCCGGTGCCCCTCACTCCCGACCCACAGCCCCCCCAGCCCTGCCGGTGCCCCTCCCTCCCGGCCTGCAGCCCCCTGCTAGCCCTGGGCTCCCCCCAGCCCTGCCGGTGCCCCTCACTGCCGACCCACAGCCCCCTGCTAGCCCTGGGCTCCCCCCAGCCCTGCCGGTGCCCCTCCCTCCCGGCCCACAGCCCCCTGCTAGCCCTGGGCTCCCCCCAGCCCTGCCGGTGCCCCTCACTCCCGACCCGCAGCCCCCACAGCCCCGCCGGTGCCCCTCACTCCCGACCCACAGCCCCCCCAGCCCTGCCGGTGCCCCTCCCTCCCGGCCTGCAGCCCCCTGCTAGCCCTGGGCTCCCCCCAGCCCTGCCGGTGCCCCTCACTCCCGACCCGCAGCCCCCCACAGCCCCGCCGGTGCCCCTCACTCCCGACCCACAGCCCCCCCAGCCCTGCCGGTGCCCCTCCCTCCCGGCCTGCAGCCCCCTGCTAGCCCTGGGCTCCCCCCAGCCCTGCCGGCGCCCCTCACTGCCGACCCACAGCCCCCACGGCCCTGCCGGTGCCCCTCCCTCCCGGCCCGCAGCCCCCCCCCAGCCCTGCCAGTGCCCCTCACTCCCAACCCACAGCCCCCCACAGCCCTGCCGGTGCCCCTCACTCCCGACCCACAGCCCCCCCCAGCCCTGCCGGTGCCCCTCACTCCCGACCCACAGCCCCCCCAGCCCTGCCGGTGCCCCTCCCTCCCGGCCTGCAGCCCCCTGCTAGCCCTGGGCTCCCCCCAGCCCTGCCGGTGCCCCTCACTGCCGACCCACAGCCCCCCACAGCCCTGCCGGTGCCCCTCCCTCCCGGCCCGCAGCCCCCCCCAGCCCTGCCGGTGCCCCTCACTCCCGACCCACAGCCCCCCACAGCCCTGCCGGTGCCCCTCACTCCCGACCCACAGCCCCCCACAGCCCTGCCGGTGCCCCTCACTCCCGACCCACAGCCCCCCCCAGCCCTGCCCGTGCCCCTCACTCCCGACCCGCAGCCCCCCACAGCCCTGCCGGTGCCCCTCACTCCCGACCCGCAGCCCCCTGCCAGCCCGGCCCTGGGCTCCCCAAGCCCTGACAGTGCCCCTCCCTCCCGGCCCGCAGCCCCCCACAGCCCTACTGGTGCCCCTCACTCCTGACCCATAGCCCCCCACAGCCCTGCTGGTGCCCCTCACTCCCGACCCACAGCCCCACTGGTGCCCCTCACTCCCGACCCACAGCTCCCCACAGCCCTGCCAGTGCCCCTCACTCCCGACCCGCAGCCCCCTGCTAGCCCGGCCCTGGGCTCCCCTCTGGCCCTGGCCCCGGCGGGGCGCGGGGGAGGCAGCCGGTGTCAGCATCCAGGATCCAGCATCTGTTTGTCCTGGCCCAGGCGCCGGGGGCTGGGAGCGCGGCCAGGCCCCGGGCGTGGGGAGGGGGGCCCGTCCTGCCTCGTGGGGCCTCCAGACCCGCTGGTGATCACCCAAGCGAGCGGCCCCAGGTCCCGGCCTGGTCCGTGTGCCCTGGCATGGCCCGCCCCAGCCCCCAGCGGGGACCAGCGCCCCCCGGCCTGCCCCCCGCCGTCCCCCTGACGCTCAGCCCGGGCCGGGGCCCTCGCCTCGCCCAGGCGCGTGGCGCTGCGGACGCCTGGCCCGCCGCGGGGCACGGGGACGGCGCGGGGCTGCCAGGCGTGGGAAGCCCGGGACGCTCATTTTCCGGGGGGCAGGAGTGGGTGTCTAGAAGACAAAGCCCCAAATATCGGGGTGTCGGGTCCCCGGAGCCGGCTCTGTCTGGCCTCTGACCCCCAGATTTGGTGACCATAAGAATCTGGTTTTCACCTCCCCCCACCTGTCCCTGGGGTCCCAGCCTGGCCCTTCCCCCCCCCCCAAGCTGCTCCCCCCCAGCTGCTCCCCCCCCCAGGAGAATTCAGAGAATCCAGAGATTTTGGCTCATCCCCGGCATCTGGCAGCTTCAGCTCCCATCGCTAAAACCTTCCAGATGTGCTGGAACCGGGCCTGTCCCGGCCCCCCCGGCCCTGCCGGTGCCCCCCACTCCCGACCCGCAGCGCCCAGCTGGGGCAGGGATCAGGGGCTGGGAGAGCTAGAGGGGCAGGGGGGAGCTGGGGGGCAGGGATCGGGGGCAGGGGGGAGCTTGGGGAGTCGTGGGGCAGGGGCAGTTGTGGGGCAGGGCTGGGGAAGCAGGGGAAGTTGTGGGGCAGGGATGGGGGGGTGGAGGGAGCTGGGGGGCAGGGGGAGTTGTGGCACAGGGGGATCGGGGGAGCTGGGGCAGTCATGGGGCAGGAGCGATCTGGAGGAGTCAGGGGGCAGGGCTGGGGAGGCAGGGGGAGTTGTGGGGCAGGGATCGGGGCCGGGGGGCAGGGATAGGGGGTAGCTGGGGGCAGGGGGAGTTGTGGGGCAGGGGATCAGGGGGAGCTGGAGGAGTCATGGGGTAGGGATCTAGGGCTGAGGGAGTTGTGGGGCAGGGATCGGGGCTGGGGGCAGGGATAGGGGGAGCTGGGGGAGTCATGGGGCAGGTATAGGGGGTTGGGGAGGCAGGGGGAGTTGTGGGGCAGGGATCGGGGCTGGGGGGCAGGGATAGGGGGTAGCTGGGGGCAGGGGGAGTTGTGGGGCAGGGGATCAGGGGGAGCTGGAGGAGTCATGGGGTAGGAATCTAGGGCTGAGGGAGTTGTGGGGCAGGGATCGGGGCTGGGGGCAGGGATAGGGGGTCGGGGGAGCTGGGGGAGTCATGGGGCAGGGATCTGGGGCTGGGCGAGTCGTGGGGCAGGGATAGGGGGTTGGGGAGGCAGGGGGAGTTGTGGGGCAGGGATCGGGGCTGGGGGGCAGGGATAGGGGGTAGCTGGGGGCAGGGGGAGTTGTGGGGCAGGGGATCAGGGGGAGCTGGAGGAGTCATGGGGTAGGGATCTGGGGCTGAGAGAGTTGTGGGGCAGGGATCGGGGCTGGGGGCAGGGATCGGGGGAGCTGGGGGAGTCATGGGGCAGGGATTGGGGGGCAGGGGGAGTTGCGGGGCGGGGATGGGGGGCTGCGGTACCTCGTGGCGTTAGGGGCAGGGGCGGGGGCGGGGTTCGGGTCGCTCTGCCCCATGGCGCAGCCCCACAGCAGCAGCGGCAGCAGCAGCAGCAGCAGCGGGCTCCGGGCCGGGCTCATGCTGGGGCTGGGTCCGGTCCGGTCCGGTCCGGTCTGGTCCCTGCGCGGACGGGCCGGGAAGCGGCGGGTCGGGCTCCGCGCAGCCTTAATGGGAAGGAGCTGGGGGGGGAGGGGCGGGGGCGGGGGCGGGGGGAGGGACAGAGGATTCCCTGGGGGGAGGGGCCTATGGGGGGAGGGGCTGGCTGGGGGATTCCCTGGGGGAGGGGCTTGTGGGAAGGGGTCTGTGGGGGGAGGGGCTGGCTGGGGGATTCCCTGGGGGAGGGGTCTGTGGGGCAGGGGTCTGTCTGGCAGATTCCCTGGGGGAGGGGCTTGTGGGAAGGGGTCTGTGGGGGAGGGGCTGGCTGGGGGATTCCCTGGGGGAGGGGCTTGTGGGAAGGGGTCTGTGGGGGGAAGGGCTAGCTGGGGGATTCCCTGGGGGAGGGGTCTGTGGGGCAGGGGTCTGTCTGGCAGATTCCCTGGGGGAGGGGCTTGTGGGAAGGGGTCTGTGGGGGGAGGGGCTGGCTGGGGGATTCCCTGGGGGCGGGGCCCATTCCCTCTCGGGCGGTGCTGACGTGGCACGGGGGGGGCGACGGCCAATCACCGACCGGGGAGGTGGAAACGGCCCCGCGCGCCCGGGGAGGGGGAGGGGCGGGGGGCCCTGGGAGCCAATGGGGGCGGGAGGCAGGGTCGGGCCAATGGGGACGCGGCGTGGGAGGGTCTACCAGATGAGGGGGGAGGGGCCCTGGGGGTGGGGGGGGGGTGTCTGGGGGGTTCCTGGGGATCCATTGGGGGACGCTGGGGGTGGGGGGGTTTCTGGGGGGAGCTGGGGGGGTTCCTGGGGGTCCACTGGGGGTGGAGGGGTGTCTGGGGGGAGCTGGGGGGTTCTTGGGGGTCCATTGGGGGACCCTGGGGGGTGGGGGGGTGTCTGGGGGGAGCTGGTCCATTGGGGGCCCTGGGGGGTGTGGGGGGGAGCTGGGGGGGTTCATTGGGGGCCCTGGTGGGTGGAGGGGTGTCTGGGGGGAGCTGGGGTGGGTTCCTGGGGGTCCATTGGGGGACTCTGGGCGGGGCTGGGGGCATTCCTGGGGGATCCATTGGGCGTGGAGGGGTGCGTGGGGGGAGCTGGGGTGGGTTCCTGGGGGTCCATTGGGGGACTCTGGGCGGGGCTGGGGGCATTCCTGGGAGTCCATTGGGGGTGGAGGGGTGTCTGCGGGGAGCTGGGGGGTTCCTGGGGGGTCCATTGGGGGACCCTGGGGGGTGTCTGGGGTGTCTGGGGGCGTTCCTGGGGGTCCATTGGGGGTGGAGGGGTGCGTGGGGGGAGCTGGGGTGGGTTCCTGGGGGTCCATTGGGAGGCCCTGGATGGTGATTTACAGGGGCGGGGGAAGCTGGGGAAATCTCCCCTGGGGTGGGGGGAGGGCCCCCCAAAGTGGTACAGTTCTGGGGTCCCCTTGTCTGTCCCCTCCCCCAGCTACAGGGACCCCAGGACCCTAACGCTCAGCGACTGCCCTGAGCTACAAACCTGGGGGGCTGGGGTGTAGTGGGGGGGCAATGGGCTGGGGAGGGAGCTATGGGGCAGGAAGGTTATGGGGGGCACGGTGGCGGCAGGGGGCCATGACACAGAGGCTGTTAGCTTTAGGGGGGGCTGAGGTCCTTGCTCTGACCCCCCCCTTTCCATCCCCACTCCCAATGTGGCACTAGGGGGTCACAGCCCCAAGGTGAGTGGTGGAAGAGAGGGGGCTGGCCCCACTGCCCCGGGCAGCCTAAGGGGTCATGTGCTGCAGGGAGTGGGGGGCTCAGCAGGGGGCGCTCTCCCCTGGTACTGCGGGGGGGAGTCTTGTATAAATAGCTGCCCCCCTGCCCCCCAGAGCTGGCTGCAGCTTCCCGCTGGCCCCTCTTCTGCTCCTGCCCCCCAGCCTGGGCCCTGCCCCCGGCTCGGGGACAAGGCCGCGGTCCAGTGCCAGGATTCCTGTGGCGGGCAGTTCCCCAGGGCCCGCCCCAGCCAGGCCCAGTTCTGGCCGCTGCAGCCACGAAGCCGGCGGCCCACGGGGCTGAGTCACAAGGCGTGAACGCCCCCTTTCCTGCCCCCCACCCCCCCGGCCCCACAGGGAGCGCGGCTGGGCCCGGCCGGAGAACAAACAGCCGGCGGGGAGGGGCTTTCATGGCAGAGCCAAGCGCTGCTGGGCATGAAGCCGTGACCCTGGGCAACCTGCCTGCCCGGCCGGGCCGGGGGGGCGAAGTGAGGACAGAGGCAGGGAAACCGAGGCAGAGGCCCTCGCTGCTGCTAGCCCAGTCCTGGGCCCCCCCAGCTCTGCCGGTGCCCCTCACTCCTGACCCCCCCCGAAGGACACGGGTTCACGACACAGAGGCAGTTTACACGTTTAATACGGGGGGGAGGGACAGCACAATATAATTCCTGGGCCTGCCCCCCCCCCACAAAGAATAAATCCAACCACAGAGAACGGAGGGGGGTGAGGGTGTCAGCAGCATGCACCAAACACAACACACACAGGCCACAACTTCTCCTGGGGGGGGGGAGCTGAGGGACCCCCGGTGGGGGGGGGGGGTTCTGGGCTCTAGGGGAACAGGAGTTGGTTCCTGAATGGGGGGGGGGTCACGCTGCTGAGTTGGGGGGGACACCACTGGGGGGGGTCCTGAAGGCAGTGAATGTCTTGGTGTGTGGGCTTCAGCACCTGAGGGGGGGGCAGGGCTTGTCCCCCTCTGCCCTTGCCCCCCCCTTGCGGGGAGGGGGGACCTCAAAGCTGGGGGGCACTGGAGTCTTTGGAAATCAGCCAGTCCTTTGCTGAGGCCAGGGGGGCAGGATTGGGGGACAGCTGTGAACCCCCCCCACACCCACCCACTTAAAGGCTCAGGACCCATCTAGACACCGGCCCCCCCAACCACAGCCAGGGAAATGCAAGTCCTGGGGCCCACCAGCCCCCACTCCCCTCCCAGAGCCAGGGAGAGAACCCAGGAGTCCTGGCTCCCCCTGCAGCCCCAGTCCCACATCTGGCCCCTACTCCAGTGGCTTCATTTACCCCCCCATTGTTCTGGCTTGTGGGGGAGCCCCATGCCCTGCAGCCCCCTCCAGTAGCAGCTGTATGGGGTGGGGCAGCCAAGACAAGCCCCCCCCCCCCCGGGTGCGACCAGGAAGGGGGGGTTACAATTAACCTGATTGTCCTTAGGTGAGCAGGGCCCAAGGTGGGTGACGCACCCCCAGGGGCGGGGGCCTTCGGGACCAGGGGTCCCCCCACTTTTCCCAGCACCAGCACCCAGAGACCCCTGGGGGCATGGGGCCAAGCCGGCTGGCTCCCGGCGGAGTTTCCCACCCATCCCCAGAATGGGAGCTGATCTCCCACAGTCCTCTGCGGCTCACCCGCCCCATCCCCACTTCCCACAATCCTCTGCAACTTGACCCCTGGCTCCATTTCCCATGATCCTCTGCAACCCACCCTGATTTCTCACAATCCTCCACTCCCCCCTTTTCCCCATGATCCTCTGCAGTTCACCCTGATTTCCCCATGATCCTCCACTCTGCAATTTTCCCATGAGCCCCCATGGCTTGCCGCAATCTCCCATGATCCTCCACTCCCTGATTTTCCCGATGATCCAACATAGCTCGCCCTAATGTCCCATGATCCTCCATGGCTTGCCCCAATCTCCCATGATCCTCCACTCCCTGATTTTCCCCATGATCCAACATGGCTCGCCCTAATGTCCCATGATCCTCTGCAGTTCACCCCGATTTCCCATGATCCTCTACTCCGCAATCGTCCCAGGATCCAATGTGGCTCACCGTAACGTCCCGTGGTCCTCTGCAGCGCCGCAGTTACTCCCCCCTGCAACTTTCCCATGACCCTCGGCGGCCCGCCCCAATTTCCCATGATCCTCCACTCCCTGATTTTCCCACGAGCCCCCGTGGCTCGCCCTAACAGCGAGCATGTGCAGCGCCGCCCACACTCCGCTGCGGCTCGTCTCACGTTCCCATGATCCTCCGCAGCTTGGCTGCCGTCTCTGACTTTCCCCAGGACCCTCCACGCCAGAGGCGGCCTCCCGGCCCTCCCCGGGGGGGCGGCCGCGGTTACACCGGGGTCTCCTGCTCCTGCAGCTCGGGGGCCGAGCGCTGCCGGCGCATGCGGGGCGGGGTGGCGTAGGGCTGGCGGGGGGCCAGGTAGGGGCGGTGCTGCGGGTAAGGCTGGTGCTGCTGCGGGTAATAGTTGTGCTTGCGGGACTGGTAGTGCTCCGGGGCGCCGGGGCGGGAGGGCTTGGCCCGGCTCCCCCCGTCCAGGGAGCTGCGCCGGTGGGGACGCTGGGCCGGCTGCCGGCTGCAGTGTTTGTGCTGGGGGCCGCCGGGGCGCCGGGGCGAGCCCGGGGCTGGTTCCTGCCCCAGGCCGTCGCCCTCCGGCTCCGGCTCCTCGCCACCGGCCACCATGAAGGCGGTGTTGGGGCCCCAGGAGTAGCGGTGCTGGGGGTTGCTCTTAAAGGGGAAACGCAGCTTGCAGTCCTGGGGGGGCACGAACTTGCCGGGGGCGTGGGGCTGGCGCCGGAGGCCCTTGCCGAGCTGCTGCTGGTTCTGGAGCCGGGCCTGCTCCTGCTTCAGCCAGCGGAGGCGGCCGCGCCGGAAAGCCGGGTCCTGCTCCATCAGCCGGCACACCCGCGCGTAGCTCCGCTCCGGCTCCTCCCGGGCGCACAGGGACTCCGGGCTCCCCGCCCGGTCCCGGGACCCCGCCTCGTCCGCCAGCCCCGCCTCGAACAGCGGGGAGCTCCAGTCGTTCTCCAGGTCCTCGTCCGCCCCGTCCTCCTGCCGGCACACGGGGGAGGTGTTAGGGGGCAAGATGCCTGAGTTCCACCTCTGGAGCAGAGAGAGCTGGGGAACTAGAGCGGGGGGGGGGGGGCGGGGAGCCAGGACTCCTGGGTTCTCTCCCCGGCTCTGGGAGGGAGCAGGGGCGGGTGGGTTAGAGCAAGGGGGGCTGGGAGCCAGGCCCTGAGTCCCTTCCACTGCTGGGCAGGAGGCTGGGGGGTGGGGGCCTGGCCCTTGGCACACGACACTGCTGCATTGTGCTTGTACAGCGCCTGACACAATGTGGTCCTGGACCGGTGCCCCTCACGCCCGACCCGCAGCCCCCTGCTTGTCGAGGCTAGTCTGAAACTAGACCCGGCTGAGCCCAAGGCAGTGGACAGACGTGATGCTTGGGCTCCACCTGCTGGTGAGCAGTGGCCAGTACACAGCAAAGCCAGGACTCCTGGGTTCTCTCCCCAGTGCTGGGTGGGGAGTGGGATCTGGTGGGTGAGAGCAGGGGGGGCTGGGAGCCAGGACTCCTGGGTTCGCTCCCCAGCTCTGGGAGGGGAGAGGAGTGGGGTCTGGTGGGTGAGAGCAGGGGGGGCTGGGAGCCCGGACGCCTGGGTTCTCTCCCCAGCTCTGGGAGGGTGGGGTTGGTGGGTAAGAGCAGGGGGGGGCTGGGAGCCAGGACTCCTGGGTTCGCTCCCCGCTGCTGAGAGGGGAGTGGGATCTGGTGGGTTAGAGTGGGGGGCACTGGGAACCAGGACTCCTGGGTTCTCTCCCTGGCTCTGGGAGGGTGGTGGGTTAGAGCAGGGGAGTCTGGGAGCCAGGACTCCTGGGTTCGCTCCCCGGCGCTGGGAGAGGAGTGGGGGCTGGTGGGTCAGAGCCAGGGGTGGGGAGCCCGGACGCCTGGGTTCTCCGCTCACCTGGGAGATGGGGATGACCCTCTCCATCTTCACCATGCGGTGGCGCAGGGCCCGGATCTCCTCGTCCTTCATGTTGTTCTGGATCTTGACCTCCTGCAGGATGTCGGTCAGCTTGTCGATGTGGGCCCGCAGGTCGTCCACCGCCGGGTTCGCGCCCCCGCCGCCGCGGCCCTCCGGCTCCTCGCCCCCGCCCACGGTGTCCCAGACGTCCCGGGCCACGGCCCGCCAGCTCTCCTTCTCGTTGGGGTCGCGTTTCCCGTAGAGCCGGCACAGCTCCTTCATCTTCACGATGCTCATGGCCTCGATCTCCTGCCGGGCCTGGCGGAAGTCGTTCAGCGCCACCTCGTAGCAGATCTCCTTCACCGCCTGCATCTTCAGGTCGGCCAGGGTGACCCAGCGGGGGTCCTTGCCCAGGCGCCGGCGCTGGGGGATCTGGTACACCCGGAGCGGCTCCCGCCGCTTGCCGCTGCTGGGCACGCCACAGCGCTTCACGATGCTCTGCACGTTGGTGGCCGGCAGCTTCTGCCGCAGCGAGGAGATGAGCCGCCAGCTCTCCTCGCACGAGCGCTTGTCCGAGTCGTCCCCGCTGTCCGAGTCCGC
This sequence comes from Chelonia mydas, assembly GCF_015237465.2. Classification (NCBI taxonomy): domain Eukaryota; kingdom Metazoa; phylum Chordata; order Testudines; family Cheloniidae; genus Chelonia; species Chelonia mydas. The sequence goes on along the minus strand of NC_051268.2, from coordinate 1,042,392 downwards.
GTACTGCCGGGATGGGAGAGACGGGGTCAGCACCGCCGGCCGGCGCCCCCGAGCCGGCTCCGCGGCTCCCTCCCCGGCCCCTCCCCGCCCCTCCTCGCACGAGCACTTGTCCGAGTCGTCCCCGCTGTCCGAGTCCGCGTACTGCCGGGATGGGAGAGACGGGGTCAGCACCGCCGGCCGGCGCCCCCGAGCCGGCTCCGCGGCTCCCTCCCCGGCCCCTCCCCGCCCCTCCTCGCACGAGCGCTTGTCCGAGTCGTCCCCGCTGTCCGAGTCCGCGTACTGCCGGGATGGGAGAGACGGGGTCAGCACTGCCGGATGGCACGCCCGAGCCGGCTCCGCGGCTCCCTCCCCGGCCCCTCCCTGCCCCTCCTCGCACGAGTGCCCTTCGCACGAGTGCCCCTCGCACGAGCGCTTGTCCGAGTCGTCCCCGCTGTCCGAGTCCGCGTACTGCCGGGATGGGGAGAGACGGGGTCAGCACCGCCGGCTGGCACCCCCGTCCCAGCTCTGTGCCCCGTATTCTAGCCTCACGCCCCTGACCGGCTTGTCTATACCCATGTCCAGGGGACGTGTGTGAAAGACACAGGACGGGGGGGGGGGTCAGAATGGCCCCCCTCATCCCCAGCCTGTCCAGCCCAATCGCCCCCACCTCGCTCTGCACCCCCCCCCAGGAAATCTGAGACCGCCCCCGTTTGCTCACCCCTCCCCTTCCGCTGTCTCCTGCCTGCCTGAGCTCCCTGCCCCCCAAATCCAGCCCCCTCAGCCCACCGCCCCCTCCCGCCCCCTTACCAGCCTCTGCTGCTCCAGGAGCAGATCGGCCTCCTCCTTCTCCCGGCGGTACTGGTTCTCCAGGTCCTGGAGCCTGGGGTGGGAGACGCCGTGAGACTGGGGCAGCCCCCTCGACACCCACCTGGGGACGAGCCCCCCGCATCAGAACCCCCCGGGGCGGGGCAGGGGGACGCCCCACTCCCCAGTCCCAAAATCCCCCTGGGCGGGGCAGCCCATCCCCCCAATCCCAGAAGGCCCTGGGGGTCTCTCTGGCGTCCCCGCCGTGCGCTCTGGGAGCCGGGGGGCCCGGGCCCCCACCTCTTCTCCATCTCCAGCTTGATGTCGATGCCCTGCTCCTCCAGCAGCTCGCGCTGGGCGAAGTTCCAGTCGACGGGCTCGGCCGGGGGCTCGGCGGGGGCGCTGCGTTCCCGCTCCAGCCGCGCCTGCTCCGGGTGGTTGAAGCGGAAAACGTGGTTCTTGCCCATCACGATGCGGTTACCTGAGCGGGAGGGGGCAGACGCAGGGATCGAACCCAGGAGTCCTGGCGCCTCCTCCAGCCCCCCAGCCTCCACTCCCCTCCCCGAGCTGGGGAGAGAACCCAGGAGTCCTGGCTCCCAGCCCCCCCTGCTCTAACCCACCAGTCCCCACTCCCCTCCCAGAGCTGGGGAGAGAACCCAGGAGTCCTGGCTCCCAGCCCCCCCTGCTCTCACCCACCAGCCCCCACTCCCCTCCCAGAGCCGGGGAGAGAACCCAGGCGTCCTGGCTCCCAGCCCCCCCTGCTCTCACCCACCAGCCCCACTCCCCTCCCAGAGCCGGGGAGAGAACCCAGGCGTCTGAGGAGCTGCCCCTACCTGACCTCAGGACCAGCGGCTCCGTCACCTGCTTCCCGTTGACGTAGGTCTCAGCCCCCTCGCACGGCTCCAGCGTGACAATGGCTGTGGGGAGAGGGAGCCCCCGTGAGACGTGCCCGTGGAGGCGGGCAGTGGGGGTCCCAGTCCCACGGAAAGGGTGGATCGGAGGTGAGTGCCAGGCGTGGGGTGCGGGAACTCCTGGCACACGGCTTGAGGGAGGGATGATTGCCCCGCGCCGTGGGGCTGGCTGTTGGGGACCGGGAGTGCAGGGGGGACGAGGTGCGTGTGCGGGGGGCACCAGCGATCCGTACCTGGGTGGCTCCGCGTCTTGGCCGCCTCCCGCCAGCACAAAAGAGGGGGAAAAAAGCGTTAGGGTCAGTGCGGCCCTGGTCCGGGTCCGCAAGAGACGACCCCCGCCCGCCCCAGACCCCCCCTTTGTGGGGCAGGGGAGGGGGGAGCCCAGCTGAGGGAGCGTCCTGCCCCCGAGGACCCCACTGTGCCGAAGCGGGAACGTTCTCAATGGTTTTGTCTGAATACCGTGTGCGTGCCTCGGTTTCCCCACGTATCTCGGGGGTGGGATCGGTGCTGGGCAGGTGTGACGGCGACGGGGTACCGGGGTGCAGAGCCCGGCCCCCACTTTGTAGCCTGGCGGGGGGGCCGGGAACAAAACGCCCAGGTGACCAGTTTGCCCAGGGGAGAGACGAAGCCTGGGGGTGCTGGTTGGGGACTCGGGGGGGCCCCCCCATTCCCACCTTCCCCGGCGGGGCCGGTGCGGCTCCGGAAAAGGCAATGCTGCTCGTTGATGAACTGCCCCGTCAGCTTGATGTCGACGTCCACCTGGCCCACCCTGCGGGGAGACGGGGGGGGAGGTGAGAGGGGGGCAGGGCAGGACACCCCAAACCTGCCCCCCACCCCCCCCCGCGGTACCCCAGCCCGCCCCGCACCTGGTCACGCCGTCCTTGATATGGTACAGCAGGCACTCCGACATGAGCGGGTCCTCGTTCAGGTTCACCAGGTGCGGGGTCTGCAGAGGGGGAGCTGGTCAGCGGGGGGGCAGGGCTTTGGGGGGCCCGGCCCGCCCCCCACCACCACCGCCATGGAGAAGAGCCCCACCCCGGGGGATTCTGGGATGGAGGGGCCTGACGAGCGTTGGGTGCAGAGAGGGATGGGGGGTAATTACAGAGGGAAAAGTTGGGGAGCGGGTGGTTCTGTGGGGCGCCCGGCACCGACCCCGATCTCAGCTGGGCTCTGCGCAGGGCTGGACGGACGCCGCCTGTCTGTGGTGTCGCCCCATCGCTGCCCGATGAGCCCCCCAGCCCCACGCCACTTGCCTTTTTCGGGGAGAAGACCCCCACCGTGCCACCGTCTTCCCGCACGGCCACGCCCATCTCGGCCAGGAGCGCCTCCCTGCGGCGAGAGACCCACGTCACTGCCCCGTGCGCCCCCCAAACTTCCACCAAGATGCGGCCACCTCTGGGGCGGGGTGGCTGGTTATCCGGGGCCCCTTCACCCAGCGCCGAGATGCGCCCACCTCTGGGGCGGGGTGGCTAGCTATCCGGGGACCCCTCGCCCGGTGCCGAGATGCACCCACCTCTGGGGCGGGGCGGCGGGTGACACGGGGACCCCTCGCCCGGCGCCAAGATGCACCCACCTCTGGGGCGGGGCGGCGAGTGACACAGGGACCCCTCGCCCGGCGCTGAGATGCGCCCACCTCTGGGGCGGGGCGGCGGGTGACACAGGGACCCCTCGCCCGGCGCCGAGATGCGCCCACCTCTGGGGCGGGGCGGCGGGTGACACAGGGACCCCTCGCCCGGCGCCGAGATGCGCCCACCTCTGGGGCGGGGCGGCGGGTGACACAGGGACCCCTCGCCCGGCGCCGAGATGCGCCCACCTCTGGGCGAGGTCAGTCCCAGCGCTCACCTCTCCATCCGAAGGGCCTCGGTTTTCCGCAGCTTCTCCTCCCACGTCTCGTTCAGCTCCGCGATGATTTTCTCCGTCTCCTGCGCAGGCCGAAGGAGAGTTGGGCTCAGGTCACCCCCAGCACAGGGGGGCCCCGTCTCTCCTCACCCCGATGAGCCAGGTCCCTGCACCCCTCACCTGCCCCACCCTGCCCAGAGCAGGAGACTGGGGTGTTCATGGGGAGACTGCCTGACATGCCAGGGCGGGGGGGCTGGGAGCCAGGACTCCTGGGTTCTCTCCCCGGCTCTGGAAGGGGAGTGGGGGCTGGTGGGTCAGAGCAGGGGGGGCTGGGAGCCAGGACTCCTGGGTTCTCTCCCCGGCTCTGGAAGGGGAGTGGGGGCTGGTGGGTCAGAGCAGGGGGGGCTGGGAGCCAGGACTCCTGGGTTCTCTCCTCGGCTCTGGTGCAAACTGAGCTAGAGAAAGGGGGCTGGCCGCTGGAGGGCAGGCTGTGGGATCTGGGGGGCTGGTGGGGGAATTGTTCAAGGTTGGGGGGCAGTTATATCCCCTACCTGCAGCCTCTCCATAGCCTCCTCTGTGCAGATGACCTGCTCCTCCAGGGTGGGGAAGGGCTCGGACCCCCCGTTGAGGGGGCAGGGGGACTGGGGCTCGGCCGCCGGGTCGTAGGGCAGTGAGGGAGCAGGGGGGTGGCTGTCAGGCTCCTCCCGCTTCAAGCCTGGAACGAAGCATTGGAGGGTTTGAGGGACCGGTCACGCCCCCAGCTCCTCCTGTGCCCCCTCCCACGTCCACTTCCCCTAGACCACCCCCATTTAACCCACGGCCTTGGCCTGCCCTGTCCCCATGCCCAGAGCGCTGCCCAACGGGGTGGGGGTTGGGGGGGCAGACCCCACTTTAAAAACAGAGCCCCCTTTCCCCACCCACTCTCTCTCCCCCATTCCAGCCACCAGCGTTTAGTGGGGGAACCCTGTCCATCCCCTCCCACCAAATCCCCTTAACTCTGCCCCCTGTGCATGTGTGCTGGGGGCGGGGGCACTCACCGCCGGGGAGGGGGGCGTCGGAGAGGCCCTGGGCGAAGAGCAGCTCCCTCAGCCGGGCCACCTCCTCCTTCAGCTCCCGGATGAGCCGGGCGTTGGGGTCCTCGTTGATCACCGCGTTGCACCGAATCTGCTTGGTGCGGTCCGCGTAGCTGGGAGGGGCCGGGGGGGTGGGGTGGGGGAGGTGTCGTCAGCGACCCTGGACAAGAGAGAGCAGCCCTGCCCCCCGGCATGCGCCCAGCCCCCGCCCCACATCCCCACCCCTTTCCATCCATCCATCCCTCCCCCGCGCCTCAGACACACGCACCAGCCCCCCACCCCTTGGGGCTCACCGGAGGGTGCTGAGCGTCTCCTCGTAGCTGATGTCGGCTGGGCTCAGGGCGGCGATCATGGCCGTGCGGGAGTTACCGCCTGCCGGGGGGAGGGAAGGTTAATTAGCCGGGGGGGGCCTCCCTCCCCCCATTATCTCGTACCCCCCAAGGGATACCCTCCTTCTCCCCCCATTCCCCCAGCGGCCACACCCATATTCCACCCCCCTGACCAGGATTGTCCCGTGCCCCCCTCCCTGCCTGCAGCCCCCTCCCCACACAGTGCACCCCCACTGCTGAGGGATCGGGGGGGCCTTACCCAGATTCTCCTTGAGCAGCCAGGTGAGAACCGAGTCGCGGTAAGGGATGAAATCGGATTTCTTCTTCTTGTTTTGCTGGAGCGAGGAAATAACGGGGGGGGGTGAGAACATGATTGGGGGGGCCCTGCTGGGGAAGGGGCTGACGCCCCCAACACGACCCAGCGGGGATTAGCTGTACTATATCCTGGCGAGGCCAACCCCTGCCTCAGTTTCCCCTTGGTGCAACAGCTGGGAGGCAAAACCCACCCCCAATGCCCCCTCCCCAGGACTGGCGGCGCCGGAGACAGACGGGGAACCCCAGCAGCTTGGCCAGGTGGGGTGTCTCCATGCTAACCTGGGGGCTCCGCGGGGACCGAGAACCCCGAGACTGGGCGCCCGGGTCCCGGCCGAGGGGGATGAGTCGCTCCCAGGGGTCTGGTGTGCCGGGACTCGGGGGGCCCCGATCCCAGCTCGACCCCCAGGGCCTGGCACTACAGGGACCCCGAAGTCAGTTGTGGGGTGTGTGTGTGTGATCCCCCCGCCCCCCAGCACTCACCATCTCGGCCAGGGCGGAGATCACCTTCCCCAGCGTGGTGAGAGATTTGTTGATGTTCGCACCTTCCTGCGGAGGGGAGGGAGCGCCGGCGCATTAGGGGGGGTTAAAGAGACACCCCCCCCCCCCACCCGACCCCCGGGGGTCCGGACCCACCAAGACGCCAGCACAGGACCACCCACTCCGGCCGCGTTCGAGTAGCCGTGCCCACGGGGCTTCGGCCAGCCGGCCCCCTCAGGAGACCCCCCCAATTGTGTGTGGGGGGGGCTCAGCCAGTTCCCCAATTGTGTGGGGGGGGGTCTTTTTCCCTGGCTCCTGTAGAACTGTGGGGGGTTTAGCCCTTTCCCGCAGGCTAATCCAGCGCCGCTCCCGAAGCCCCGTGGCCGATGCTCTGCTCCAGCACCCCCCACCCCTCCCCTGCCCCCCAAAGGGGCAGCAGCTTCGGGGGTGGGGGGTTAACAGTTCTGGGGGCCCCCCCCTCACCTTTAACCTCATGCCCTTCGCGCCGGATGACTCGGCTCGCTCGCTGCCGGCCAGATCCACCAGGCTGATTTTGCTGACCTGGGCAGGAGGAAGCAGGGGAGGGGGGGGTCAGGAGGGCTGGACTGGCAGCGGCTTCGTACCCCCCCCTCCCCAAACACCCCCGCCCCAGCCTGCCCTGAGCTCACTGAGCCAGGCTGAGAACCAGGAAACTCGCTCCAGGCCTGGCCCTGGCCCCGCCCCCTCCCAGCCAGGCTTGGCCCGCTATGGGTGACCGGGCCCGGCCGGCCCCACCAGTGCCCTGACCCCCACATTGCCTTCTCGGTGTCGAGGTCGGTCAGCTCATCGTGTCTCCTCTGCGTGAAGACGATGGTGAACACGGCGTGCGAGCGGCTGCTGGTCTCGTTCATGTTGGTGGCGGCCACGGTCCTGGGCGGGGTGAGAGACGGGGAGGAGGGTAAGAACCCAGGAGTCCTGGCTCCCAGCCCCCCTGCTCTGACCCACCTGCCCCCACTCCCCTTCCAGAGAAGGGGAGAGAACCCAGGAGTCCTGGCTCCCAGCCCCCCTGCTCTGACCCACCAGCCCCCTCTGCCCTCCCAGAGCCGGGGAGAGAACCCAGGAGTCCTGGCTCCCAGCCCCCCTGCTCTGACCCACCTGCCCCCACTGCCCTCCCAGAGCCGGGGAGAGAACCCAGGAGTCCTGGCTCCCAGCCCCCGCTCCTGAAGCAGCTGATGAGGCAGGACTCCTGGGTTCCCCGCAGAAGGGGGCGGGGCTCTCACCTGGCCTTGTTCCCGCAGTCCATGAGGTCGTCGATGTCGGCGAAGGAGGTGACGGCCAGCTTGGACAGGTCCTCCACGTAGGGGCCCATGATGGGGTGCTCCCGAACCCGCAGGTTCCCCCGGCTCTTGGGGTTCAGCAGGTCCCGCACCCGCTCGCAATAGATCTCCATGTAGCTCACCTGGGGCGGGGGGAGATGGCCATGAGGGCAGGGGCGGGGCAGTGCTGGGGGGGCGGGGAGTGGGAGCGGGGTTGGAGGAGGCATGGGTGGGGGCTGGGGGTCAGGGAAGCACTGGGAGAGCCCGGGGGGTGGTGGTGTGAGGATCACACTGGGGAGGACGGGGGGCAGGGAGGGGCTGGGGGTCAGTTGGGGGAGCACTGGAGGGGTCAGGAACCACTGGAGGGTCTTGGGGGGGGGTCAGGGTCACACTTGAGGGTCTGAGGGGGAGATTGGGGGGTCGGGGCTGGGGGAGCGCTGGAGGGGGACATGGGGGGGTCAGAGTTGGGGGAGCGCTGGGGGGGGGTCGGGTTCGCGCTGCGGAGGTTGGGAGCAGGGAAGGGCCGGGAGTCAGAGTTGGGGGAGCGCTGGGGGGAGCCTGGGGGGGTCTGGGTCATGCTGGGGGGCCTGAGGGGGGGGGCAGGGCGGGCGACTCACCTCCACGGAGTAGGACAGGTCGGGGGAGTGGCTCTCGGTGACCCGGGCGAACAAATCCTCACACAGCTGGAGCGAGACACAAGGAGAGGAGCATGAAAACACGGCACGGCGCCCCCCCCCCCGGAGCCCCCCCCAGCACGGCCCCCCGGCGCCCACCTGGGGGATGATCCCCTGCTGCCCCGGCTCCTGCCTGCCCATCATGGTGTAGGACTTGCCGGCCCCGGTCTGGCCGTAGGCGAAGATACAGACGTTGTAGCCCTCGAAGGCGTGAAGCAGCATCTCCTCCCCGATGTCCTGGTAAACCTGCCGCTGGGAGGCGAAGCTGGGGTCCTCCTCCTGGGGGGGGCGAGGAGACACGGTCACGGGGTGGGGGCCCTCTATGGCTCTGCCGGTGCCCCTCAATCCCCCGTCTCCAACTCCAACCCCCACTCCGCTCCCAGAGCTGGAGAGGGGACCCAGGTGTCCTGGCTCCTCCCACTCTAACCCACCAGACCCCACTCCCCTCCCAGAGCTGGGGAGAGAACCCAGGAGTCCTGGCTCCCAGCCCCCCCTGCTATAACCCACCAGCCCCCACTCCCCTCCCGGAGCTGGGGAGAGAACCCAGGAGTCCTGGCTCCCAGCCCCCCCTGCTATAACCCACCAGCCCCCACCCCCCTCCCAGAGCTGGGGAGAGAACCCAGGAGTCCTGGCTCCCAGCCCTCCCGGCTCCGCGCCCCCCAGTTCTCCGCGCACTCACCGAGGTGTGGGACCAGTAGGAATAATCGAAGGTGAAGTTTTTGGGAGCATCCTTTGTCAGCTTGGGATTGGTGATACCTGTGGGGAGACGGCACACGGGGTGAGCGAGCGGGTGCGGGGCACATGTCCAGCCAGCCCCCCCACCCCACCCCGGGGCCCCGCCGAGGTCAGGAACCTGCCCTGTGCCGGGCGCGTCGCAGACTCAGGGCGAGACGCAGCCCCTGCTCTGAAGAGATGATAACGTAAATAAATATTCCCAGCTTTCAAACTGGGAGAGACTGGTGAGACTGGGAGCCAGGACTGGCGCTGGGAGGGGAGCAGGGGCTGGTGGGTTACAGCAGGCAGGGCTGGGAGCCAGGACTCCTGGGTTCTCTCCCCGGCTCTGGGAGGGGAGTGGGGGCTGGTGGGTTAGAGCAGGCAGGACTGGGAGCCCGGACTCCTGGGTTCTCTCCCTGGCTCTGGGAGGGCAGCGAGCTCTAGGCCAAACCCAGACAGAGGCTGAGCCGCGAACGGGGAACCAGGCGCAGACCCTGGCATCCCCCTTTTAAGCCGGCTGGGCCCCGGCTCTGACAAGGGGCCGGCTCTGGCCGGCACACGGCTGCCTTTACAAGGCCTCCCAGCTCCCCGGGCCGGCTGAGTGACGTCTTGGCAGCTCCCGGGACCATAACAAGTTGAGGACGTTCCAGCTATATTTAGCCGGCATCCAGGCTCCCAGCAGCTGGTCCTGCCGGATGCCAGCCCTGGAAAGGATGCTCCGAGGTTGCACTCCTGCTCCCCCCGGCCTCGGTGCTCCAGGCCCCAGCTCCCGGAGTCACGCCACACCTGTGGGCTCCTGCCTTTTTCAGTGAAGTGTCTCTGAGCCCGACGTCTGCCTGAGTTTGCAGAGAGCCTGAGCCCATTCCTGCGAGGGGGCAGGGGGCGCTTGCTGATCTCCTGAGCCATTCTGCCCAGCTCGGGGGGCCGTCAGCCCCACCCCACGTTGGTTCGAAAACCCGGATTCCCCCCCAACGCATGGACTTGGCAGCAGGGAGCAGCACTGGACATGCGGGGGCAGCCGTGTTAACCACCCCCCCGCCCCCTGCAAATTCGTCAGTGGGGTTTTTTTTCTGCAAAAGGATTTTACGGACGACAAAGGAACAGATCCTGAGCTCCCAGGGAGGGGAGTGGGGGCTGGTGGGTTGGCGGGGGGGCCTGGGAGCCAGGACTCCTGGGTTCTCCCCCCGGCTCTGGGAGGGGAGTGGGGTCTGGTGGCTCAGAGCGGGGAGGGGCTGGGAGCCAGGACTCCTGGATGTCTCCAAGCCAGCATGACCTGCAGGCGTCTCTGACACACAGACACCCCACCTCCACATCACACAACTGGGGACATGCCTCTCTCCGAGATCCCCTGTTTCCCCTGTAACCCCGTCAAGAGCTCACGCCCTGCGCGCCACGCTCAGCCCGGCAGGAACGCGCTCCCTTCTGCACGCTTTCCACCTTAGAATCATAGAATATCAGGGTTGGAAGGGACCTCAGGAGGTCATCTAGTCCAACCCCCTGCTCAAAGCAGGACCAATCCCCAATTAAATCATCCCAGACGGGGCTTTGTCAAGCCTGACCTTAAAAACCTCTAAGGAAGAAGATTCCACCACCTCCCTAGGTGACCCATTCCAGTGTTTCACCACCCTCCTAGTGAAAAAGTTTTTCCTAATATCCAACCTAGACCTCCCCCACTGCAACTTGAGACCATTACTCCTTGTCCTGTCCTCTTCTACCACTGAGAACAGTCTAGATCCATCCTCTCTGGAACCCCTTTCAGGTAGTTGAAAGCAGCTATCAAATCCCCCCTCATTCTTCTCTTCCGCAGACTAAACAATCCCAGTTCCCTCAGCCTCTCCTCGTAAGTCATGTGTTCCAGTCCCCTAATCATTTTTGTTGCCCTTCGCTGGACTCTCTCCAATTTATCCACATCCTTCTTGTAGTGTAGGGCCCAAAACTGGACACAGTACTCCAGATGAGGCCTCATCAATCTCGAATAGAGGGGAACGATCAATGTCCCTCGATCTGCTGGCTATGCCCCTACTTATACATCCCAAAATGCCATTGGCCTTCTTGGCAACAAGGGCACACTGCTGACTCATATCCAGCTTCTCGTCCACTGTCACCCCTAGGTCCTTTTCCGCAGAACTGCTGCCGAGCCAGTCGGTCCCTAGTCTGTAGCGGTGCATTGGATTCTTCCGTCCTAAGTGCAGGACTCTGCACTTGTCCTTATTGAACCTCATCCGATTTCTTTTGGCCCAATCCTCTAATTTGTCTAGGGCCCTCTGTATCCTATCCCTCCCCTCCAGCGTATCTACCACTCCTCCTAGTTTAGTATCATCCGCAAATTTGCTGAGAGTGCATCCACACCATCCTCCAGATCATTTATGAAGATACTGAACTAAACCGGCCCCAGGACCGACCCCTGGGGCACTCCACTTGATACCGGCTGCCAACTAGACATGGAGCCATTGATCACTACCCGTTGAGCCCGACAATCTAGCCAACTTTCTTTACACCTTATCGTCCATTCATCCAGCCCATACTTCTTTAACTTGCTGACAAGAATACTGTGGGAGACCGTGTCAAAGCTTTGCTAAAGTCAAGAAACAATACATCCACTGCTTTCCCTTCATCCACAGAGCCAGTAATCTCATCATAGAAGGTGATTAGATTAGTCAGGCATGACCTTCCCTTGGTGAATCCATGCTGGCTGTTCCTGATCACTTTCCTCTCGTGTAAGTGCTTCAGGATTGATTCTTTGAGGACCTGCTCCATGATTTTTCTGGGGACTGAGGTGAGGCTGACTGGCCTGTAGTTCCCAGGATCCTCCTTCTTCCCTTTTTTAAAGATGGGCACTACATTAGCCTTTTTCCAGTCATCCGGGACTTCCCCCGTTCGCCACGAGTTTTCAAAGATAATGGCCAATGGCTCTGCAATCACATCCGCCAATTCCTTCAGCACTCTCGGATGCAACTCGTCCGGCCCCATGGACTTGTGCACGTCCAGCTTTTCTAACTAGCCCCTAACCACCTCTTTCTCCACTGAGGGCTGGCCATCTACTCCCCATGTTGTGATGCCCAGCGCAGCAGTCTGGGAGCTGTCCTTGTTAGTGAAGACAGAGGCAAGAAAAGCATTGAGTACATTAGCTTTTTCCACATCCTCTGTCACTAGGTTGCCTCCCTCATTCAGTAAGGGGCCCACACTTTCCTTGGCTTTCTTCTTGTTGCCAACATACCTGAAGAAACCCTTCTTGTTACTCTGGACATCTCTTGCTAGCTGCAGCTCCAGGTGCGATTTGGCCCTCCTGATTTCATTCCTACATGCCCGAGCAATATTTTTATACTCTTCCCTGGTCATATGTCCAACCTTCCACTTCTTGTAAGCTTCTTTTTTATGTTTAAGATGCGCTAGGATTTCACCGTTTAGCCAAGCTGGTCGCCTGCCATATTTACTATTCTTTCGACTCATCGGGATGGTTTGTCCCTGTAACCTTCCCTGGTACCAGCTCTTTTTAGTCCCATCCTTGTGCTAGGGGGCTAGTAAAGCCCCAGCTACCGGAGGCATGGGAATTACAGGGCGGTCTCTGCTTCCCCTTTTAGCAAAGGGATCGTGAGTCTCTAGTTCTCACGGGGGCAGAGCAAAGCTTGTAAGTGTCACCCTCCTAAAGGCTCAGGAGCTAAAAGGAAATTAAAACAAATCCCATTAATTATTTTTTAGGGCCAGGGTGGCTGGGGGAACTCTCTGGCCTGGGTTCTTCAGCCGGTTTGCTACCCGTACCCCTCTGGTTTTCCATTTTGCCTTTTTAAGGACTGGGAATTATTTGTGGTTGGGAGATGCCCCTTCCTTCCGACAGGACCCTCAGACAAGACCAAAACTCTAGTTCACCCAGGACTTAATTCGGGGAAGCTCTGGGGGCAGGCTAGCCGACCTGGGGGGAGTCTAGCTGGTGGAGAGATCGGAGCGGGAAGCGAATGTTCATGCTGCTTGGACCAATCCCGCCAAATAACTTACGCTGCAAAAACTCCTCAAAAAACACCCACCCCACAACCCCCATAACAATGGTCCAGCATGTCTCCAAGCACTCAACACTTGCTCGCACATGGGGAATTTATAGGACTATGCAGCAGTGCCATCTCGTGGCTGATTTATGTTCCTTGTGGGTGGTGCTGTCGCCTTCGCTCTCTCCTACCACCGTGGCCGGGGCTGTACGAACGCACACTGCGTGACAGAGACGCTGGCAGCAGGCAGGCAGGGGGTTAACCAGAGGCAGCTGCCCAGAGCCGGTTAAACTGTGGGTTTTCCCCGTGCGCACAACGATGGGGTCGTTCGTACCACGAAGGGGCTGGCGTGTGCACGGGAGTCACATTCAATCGAGATCGGGGGCCCCCCCAGGGTGCCAGGCGCTGCACAGACCTCCCTGACCGAGATCGGGGGCCCCCCCAGGGTGCCAGGCGCTGCACAGACCTCCCCGACCGAGATCGGAGGCCCCCCCAGGGTGCCAGGCGCTGCACAGACCTCCCCGACCGAGATCGGAGGCCCCCCCAGGGTGCCAGGCGCTGCACAGACCTCCCTGACCGAGATCGGGGGCCCCCCCAGGGTGCCAGGTGCTGCACAGACCTCCCCGACCGAGATCGGGGGCCCCGCATTGTGCCAGGCGCTGCACAGACCTCCCCGACCGAGATCGGGGGCCCCGCATTGTGCCAGGCGCTGCACAGACCTCCCCGACCGAGATCGGGGGCCCCGCATTGTGCCAGGCGCTGCACAGACCTCCCCGACCGAGATCGGGGGCCCCGCATTGTGCCAGGCGCTGCACAGACCTCCCCGACCGAGATCGGGGGCCCCGCATTGTGCCAGGCGCTGCACAGATACACAGCACAGTCTGGAAAAATTAATAAGGCCAAGGGGGGCGGAAAGGGGAGATCCCGAAACACCTACCCCCCAACACAGACCCCGTGACTACGGAGCCGGATGGCAAATGCCCAATCGAGGCTTTCCCAACCTCGGGGCCTGTCACCGCAGCATCGGGGCTGCTCCCTGCTCCGCTCTGGAGAGAGGGGCCAGGGTGGAGGGCGAGCCCTGTACGGACTAAGAGACGGAAGAGATCCAGCCACACTTCCTAGAGCACATCTACCCCGGGGTTACCCCTACGCTCCCAGCCACCCCGAGATCAATCCTACGCTGCCTAGTACAAGGATTTATGCACCAGCCCGGCTCCAATCCCCGCCCTCGGCGCAAGGGGCAGGGATCCGGAGCCCACTGCACTCTGGGTTTTCATTCCTGGCTTCCCCAGGCCCACAGCGCACCGGGGAAGTGGGAGCAGCCCAGGGGCTGCTCTAACATACGCCCGAGGCTGGCTGGGGCGCAGAAGACAGGTGCGCTCGTGCCTCCAGCTCAGGAACGGAGGAGCTGGGAAACCAGGGCCGGGATAACCAGAGAGACAGCAGCTTGCGACGCCCGGGGCAGGGCGTACCGGGTCCCTTTGAGGGAATTCGGGGCAGGTCCGCGTTCCCGGGCCACCGCCCAGCGAGGAGAGAAGCAGAACACAGATACTCGCAGGGGGAAGGGGAAAACCCGTCCCCAGGTCCTTGCCAATCTGACCTGGGGAGAAGTCCGGCCCCGCCCCGAATGTAGCAATCAGTTAGACCCCGAGCATGAGCCAGACCCCCCTGCCAGCCCGGCACCCCAGATCACTGACCCGGCACGGCCCAGTCCTACTAGTTCAGAGGAAGGAGAAGGGATGTCTGGGTGATCAGAGTGGGGGGTGGAGAGAGAATCTCCCTTAATCCAAATCCACTCTCAAGCGTAGACATGCCGCAGGTGAAATGTGTTGAAAATACCCCTTGCCCCGTCTATAACGGGGTTTGAGAAGTCACGCTGCTCACGTGTGCTGGCTAGACACCCGTCACAGGGCGAGCTGGCTCTGCAGGGAGCCCGGGAGAACGATCCCCAAGCACCAAGTTGTGGCCGCACTGTTTGGGGAAACTGAGGCAGGCAGACCCTATTTTAGTCAAGCCCTGCCAAGCATGAAATCCAGCGATGCGCCCGAAGAGCCAGCCCTGCCGGCCTCCGGCTCTACCCCTGCCAGTCCGAGCCACCCTCCCAAGGTACTTACAGGTGGTTTTTCCTTGCATCTGGATCACGCATTTAGCGTCCCGGCTGATTTCCCGGGAGTTGAAAGGCCGAACCCTCACGGCCACTTTGACGGAGGCGCCGGCCATGGCGGCTCTCCCGTGACCCTCAGTGTTCACCACGGGAGCTCACGGGCCCGTCCTGCAAGAGACAGACAGGAAGAGACGCAAAACGTTACCACGGCTCTGCCCATAAAAATCACCCTGCGGTCCCAGCCGCGAAGCGGTTCCCATCAAAGTCACAAGGACCTCTCCAAGTCACGGGGCCGCCGGCTCCCCCCACGCAGGGGCTGGGAGGGTGCCCTCAGGCAAGCGGGTGAGCTTGGTGACCTTGCACGAGCGACCTTCCGCCTCCCCGTGCCTCAGTTTCCCCACAACCTTCTTTCCGTCAAGCGCTTTGAGGTCCGCTGATAAAAGCCAGAGGGATTATCATTGCGGGGGGCAGGGAAGCTGGAACCGGATCCTAGCAGGGAGCTAGGCGGGGCTCGTTTGTACAGAGCTAGGAACTGGCCTTAAATTCACAGCCATGGTCTCCACGCAGGACCCGCTGTGTTCCCAGCAGTCAACCTGCTA
The DNA here is from genome assembly GCF_015237465.2 of Chelonia mydas. Taxonomy (NCBI): domain Eukaryota; kingdom Metazoa; phylum Chordata; order Testudines; family Cheloniidae; genus Chelonia; species Chelonia mydas. The sequence continues at coordinate 1,027,299 of NC_051268.2, read as the reverse complement.
GGAAGGGGAAGCTCCCCCACCCCACCCCCCAAAAAATCTGCAGCCAGGCCAGGCCTGCCTCTCGCAGCGGCTGGAGACTGTGGGAGGAGGGGTGTCAACGCGCTAGACAATGGAGCTGTGTCTGCGGCCACAGGAAACCCGGCACCATACGGGCCCAGCGTAAATAGAAGAGAGAATCAAAGGAGAGCGTGTTCCCGCTGACACAACGCCCCTCGCCAAGTCCCACAGCACCCAGTGCCGGAGGTACCCCTCTTTTCCAACCCACAGCCGGGGAGAGAACCCAGGAGTCCTGGCTCCCAGCCCCCCCTGCTCTAATCCACCAGATCCCCCTCCCTTCCCAGCTCTTAAGACTCCTGCGGTTACCATGATCACCCCCAAAGGTTGAAGGTGGCTAGCGTGTCATCAGGGGGCACTGTAGCGAGGAAGGTAAATCATTTTGATGACCCCCTGGTGTGCGAAAGATCCCAGGGCTGAGTGGATTCCCTTACGGAAATCCTACAGCCTACCCCAAGCGAAGCTACTGAGAGGAGAAGGCAGGTGTGTGTCCTACCTTCACATGGGGACTGGAAACATCTGGCTTCCAATCCCACCGCTGACACCAATTCCACCCACCCTCCGCTGCAGCCTCTCTCAGTTCCCCCGGAGGCGACACACAAACGTTACATCAACGTTTGCGTGAGGCGAAGCAACGGGCCATTGCCACGTGCGATGCACGGCGCGCGCGAGAAATTAGCCCGTCGGCTCAGAACACAAGCATCATTTTTCAACACGGCGACGGAGTCCCCACACCGACAGAAGAGTCCCGGGCCTGGAGTCACCCAGTGCTGCCTCCGGCCATCTGTCGTACTGTCCCCTTCGCAAACTCCATCCTCAAACCTTTCGCTTCAGTAGATCCTCTCCCACCCTGGGGTCCCCCCCAATCCTTCCTCACCTGCATTTGGACAGGCTAAACCCAGCCATCTCTGCTCTGGTAAGACCTGCTCCCCTGGGCAGCCTAGGAGCCTTTCTCTGCACCTGAGCGCTCAGAAACGCCACCCGCTCTGAATAATTTGGCATCCCGCAGAATTAACGAGGGTTCAGAGAACCATTAGGGGCCCGGACAAACTCTGTGAGGAGAGATTGGGGTCATCCACCTTAGAGAGGAGACTGGATAATGGGCTATAAAATACCGACTGGGATAGAAAAGGCAGATAGGTTCTCCCCTTCTCTTAACACAAGAGGCAAAGGGACGTCCACCAGAATTGAAAAGGTAACAACTTCAGGACTGTGACCAAAGGAAATGCTTCTCCTCGACAACGCACCGTTCGCCTGTGGAACTCACTGCCTCAGGATACCACCGAGGCGGAGAACGTAGCCAGAATCAAACAGAGGATCGGCAGTTTATCTGGAACTGCCTGAGTTGTGATGGTTCATGCAGGAGGGAGATTAGACCTGGGAGTTGTGACGGTTCATGCAGGAGGGAGATTAGACCTGGGGCTTCAGGTCTGGAGCTGCTCACTGACTGTACGAGATTAGGATGAGACCTATGGGGGGGATGGGGCACGGTTACTGTGGGGTTCTTACACCGGGTATTACAGATGGGACGCTGGCTGGTTGGAGCTCAGCAACTCCCAGAAGCTTTGCGGTCGTCACGGTTTTCCTCAGATTTTTTTGATTTAAATCTATTTTTTTTTTTTTATAAAAGGATTTTTGAGGAAAAAACCTATCTAACGATAGTTTGAATTAAGATACATGATAGCTCAAAGATATCTTATCATGGAAGAGGGATTATAAATTCTAATTCTATAGTATGAGACAATATATCCATGTAATGTTCAAGAAAAGTTTGTCAATGAGTTCCAATAGTTCATGGATTAGGGACCCAATCTCATGGGGTTCCAGGGGCTTCTGTATAGATTATTTAGGTTAATCTTTCTATCGACCCGCTGGGACTCAGTGCTCAGTCTAGAAGATACCATCAGAGATGCCTAGTTTTGAAGTTCTCCAACTGTGGATTTGTGTCTCCAGAGGTAACATGCTTGTTAACAGCAAAAATGTTTTTAAATATCTAGAGGTGAGAAATAACAGACCTTAACACTATTGTCCCTCTGCAAATTTGCGTATACAGAGTCAATCCCTGACCTCTCTCTAAAAGTGCAAAGTTTCAAAAAGTTCAAGGAACAGAAGATTGCTGGGGGTGGAACAGATCTGGACAAGGAGAAGTCGTCTGGAGATCAATGTGAAAAGCGAGGGACAGATGCTTGTTTTGTTAAAATATTATATGTTTGCCATTGAAGGAAAAATCCAGAATACTTAACGTTGAGGTTGTAGTTAAATAAAACAGTTTAAATGTCTGTCTGGTGATGTTCTCCTCCTAATACAGCCTGGCAAGAAAATCCTCCGTATATTAATGATTAACCCGTTGAATTGGAGATAGTTCACCTCCCACTGACTTCAGAAATATCTGCTTCCATTACCTTTGGTAAATGAAATAACCAAACCTTCATTCATTTTCCGATATAGCTGTAAAACTCATCCGAAAAGTTTTCAAAATAAATCACTGTTTAAAAATGTAGTGCGTGTATTTTCTAAAAATGAAACCTACATCTCTCTCTGAGTGGTGAAGAATATGTATTAAGGTTATAATAACCAACAAGAATGCACTTTTATGGAGAAATCCATGCTTAAATCGAGTCTTCCTGATGAGTGATTTAAATCAATTTGATTTAAATCAAATCTGCCCTGGCATGGACGGCCCTGAAAACAAAGCCAAGCAGCTAATGTCTGATACACTGGAGAAGGGAGAGCCAGCGGAGGGATGCGAAGACAGGGAGGCCGCAGCCAAAGCGGCGGGCTGGCACAACTATCTAGCATTTCACCATCCACCCCCCGTCGTAGGTACCTAACGCCCTGACACCTACCCCCCGGCACCTCCAAGACCCTTAGATCCTCTGATTCAGTCCTCTTATGAGATCCCCCTGCACCAAAACCGGGTGGGGCGGTCGGTAGCTTTCCCGCAACTCGTCTTGTGCTAATCTGCCGGCCTCTCACTCCGCCATCATCTGCTCTGCGTAGGGACGGTCCTGGGGCGTTCAGAAAGTGCCTCGCACCTTGTGGGTTACTGCAGCCAATAAGTCACGAGCCCAGATGCCAAAGGGATGGGCAGCAACCTGGAATTTAGCAGGGAGGGCTGCCTTTGTCTCAGGACGTCCCTTTTTCATCCCTGTAAAAATCCACTCCGAGTGGGACAAGCTAAAAACCTTTGCACGGTAGAGAGTTCTTCATGTTTAGCAGCTAAAGTCTCCAAGGATTCAACCCGCACAGGGCATGCACCAGTGTGGAGAGAACGAGCGTGAGCACAGAATTAACGGCCAGAGCATCGGGCACACGTACCAGGGCACCGAATTTGGGTTGCACAAGCCGTGTTAACTTTTGAGTGCGTGGCTTTGCGCTCAATCCTTGCACCAGGTGGTGAACTGTGAACGAACAGCCAGCAGGGGAACAATGCCGTGTTTTAAGTGGATCTAGGGCTAAACCACCGCAAATCCCGAATTTAAGGCTTACGAAAACGGCGTCGCTTGAGTCAGTCAGTTCCTTCTGGGAGATTCATGTAAGCAGGTTTCATTCACCGAGGCAAGCTGAAGCCAATCTCAGCAGGGCTTCGAACCGGTCTGCATTGGACATTTGCACCGGATGCCCCCGGAAAAGTGCGGAAGCAGGCAGTTTTGCGTCTGTTCAGAGCAGGTCGGGAGCAGGGAGTTCCCTTTGCATTTAACTGCAGCTCAGCATTGGAGCACGACCGGCTGCTTTACTTCCACTGCCTCCGTCCCTCCCTCGCCCTGCTGTCCCTCTCTCACCCTGCCCCATTGCATTTTTCAGACATGACCTCAAGGGTCCTGGTTAAAGGGCCAGCAACATACAAGTCTCTTCAAAGACAGAAGGAAGTGGGCGTAATGAAGTCTTTATTCCCCCAAACGCTGGCCAGCAGGGCTGGGATGCTGAAAAGGGGGACAGCAGCTGGAGGGGCAAGGATGCTGGATGTGAGGGTTGGCACTGGGCCATGTGGGCTCGGTTCCCAGCTCTGCCATGGAGAAGTGAGTAGCATTTTCCAAGGGATTTTCCATGGGGTTAGCATTCTCCCTTGCCAAATGTTCAGACTCAACAAAATCCAGTGGCGGTTAGTTCCACAGGACAACAGGGAGAGTATTTCCTTTGATTTGTGCGGCGTTTACCAGCTTTTCAATTTCATCCACTGCCCCCGGATTTTTGTGCTACGAGGCAGGGGAAACAAACTCCCGTTCTACCGTCTCTCGCCCGTTTATCACCTTATAGACGACGCCCCCTTCCCGGAGCAAGAAAACCCCAAACTTTTTGCGCTTTCCTGAGTGTTTTCATCGCTCGCCTCTGAACACCCTGTTCCAATTCTTCTCCTGGCCTTTTGGAGACTGGATTCAAACGAGCCCTCTCCACTGATTTATAGAACAGCTTCAGATTTTCCTGTATTCTTCTTCATCTCTCGCTCTCCTTGCCTCAGTTTCCCCACCTGTAAACTGGAGGGGCGGGATGATAAATCCTTGGAGGGTCCTCACCGCAACACCCAGCACAAGAGAGAAACATCCATCAACCCGGGGTACCCCCTCACTGGATCAATGGATCCTAAAATTATAGTCATTTTCCCATTCCAACCAGCTAACGACGCCGTCTTAAAAGCAAATGTATCAAAATCAGGGGCGGTCCCGGTTACCACTGGTACAAACCCGGCAGCTATGGTCAGTACCCTCCTTTGGAACAACATCCCATGGCAGGGACTCACAAAGGCCCTGTTCTGTTACGTGGAACAACTTCCCCAGTTCTCAGCTCGACTCCCTGCTTTGTTGTCGTGCATTATTTGGGTCAGGTTGGGTTTTTGGCTTCGGTTACCCCGAGGGTGGGAACAGATCCCCATCACCCACCCATTACATTTCCAAACAGGCATCTTTCTACTGCTTCCCACGCACCCTGTGAACACGCACGGAGCTACCTTGGGATCCTCCTTCCAAATGCTCCTCCACTGGGACACCTCCCAAAAAGCTCGACCCAAAAAAGAAAAGAGAGAGTCAACGGTCTCAGCACAATCACAGAAATTTCGGGCTGGAAGGGACCTGGAGGGGTGACCCGGGCCAGCCCCCTGCCCTGCGACAGGACCAAGTAAATGTACAGCGTCCCCTATGGAGAATGAACCTCGACTCCCCGACAATTGTTTCAGTGGTTAATTACCGCCGCCGCCAGACACTTACGCCTTATTAGTGGTCTGAATTTGTCTGGTTTCAAAATCCCGGCCCTCGGATCGGGTCCTGCCTGTGTCTGCTAGGCTGAAGTGCCTGTTGTTAAATATTGGCTCCCCACATAGGTTCTTCCGGACTGGGATCGGACACCCCCTTTTCACCGATAAACAGATCGAGCTTGGGAGTCTCTCACTATGAAGCAGGTTTTCTAATCCTTCCATCATTGCTGGGGCTGTTCTCTGACCCCTCTCCGACTGATCAACACCCTGCTTCGATTGTAGGCACCGCGGTCGCACCAGCGCCCAACACAGAGGTGAAATAACCGCTGAGCTCCTAGGAGATTTCCCTGTTCACACAGCCCAAGATCGCGTTAGCCCTTTCGGATTGTCACCCAAGGACGAGGATGATTTATAGGGCCCGGGAGACGAGTCACGGGCTGTGCCAGGCTCCAGCTGGCCGCACCTGCTTACGATTGAAGCCTTTCCGCTCAGCGCTCGAAGGGAGCCGGGCCCGTGTGGTCTGCCCCCAGCCTCCCCAAGCAGGGCACCTTTGCTCGGGCTGCGGAGAGATTCGGCCACTTCGAACGGCTGAGCCGCGACCCCAGCAAAGGGGGCCCCGAGCTGGCTGCAGGAACCGGACTGCTGGAAGTGTCACAGACTGGCATCATCCCCCAATTCACCTGGCCCCAGCGGGGTTGGCAGAGCACTCTGCCCCGGGCATTACTGGAGACCTGAACACAGGAGGAGAGTGCCCCCTACTGACACCCCCACCCGCAATTAGGACGGCGTGGAGAGGAACGTCCATCAGCAGGCACCCAATGTAAGAGAAGACGCTCCCACCAGCGAGAGAGCAGGCGTTGGCCTCGCCGCACGGCGTTAAGACGGTCCCGAGGAAGGAAGCCAGCTGGAATTGCATCTGGGGAGAGACGACAGGCAAACAGCCTGCAATCGCCCCGCGGCTGGGCGTGCCGAGGGCTGAGTGGACAAAAGCCATGAGTCACCTCGCTCCCGGCGGGGCGTGTCGTTCAGGCTTTGCGCAGGCTGGCTGTCCTGTCCCAGACACACAAGCGCCTTGCAGAGTATCCAGTCCGCCCAGTCGGAGTTACAGGGAACCATTACGCCCAGCCAGTCAGACTTCCACATACCACGGGCCAGAGAACTGCACCCAGCAATCCCTGCATCCAGCCCATATCGGACGGCCGAGCTAGCACATACAGCCAATCTGGCTGTAAAGACTCCCAGTGACAGAGAACCCACCCTGTCCTTGGGTGAGCTGTTTCCATGGTCAATTCCCCGCCGTGTCAAAAATCTACAGCCTGAATTTATCTAGCTGCAGCCTCCTGCCTTCGGATCAACAGCCCATAAATAGCAAGCTAGAGAAACGCCAAACTCATTTTGAATTGAGATTCCACTTCGGACTATGTCCTAGGGTGACCGGATGTCCCAATTTTATAGGGACAGGCCCGATATTTGGGGCTTTGTCTTACCTTGACGAGGTCTCCTTTAGGTCTTGTCTTCAATAGAGGGCGGGGGAAAAGGTGCATTCTTAACTGGTGGTAGCTAACATGAAGTAAAATCCGAGCGTAAAAACCACACACTGCCTTGGCCTTTCCTGGATTTTAGCTAACGTAAGTTAAGAACGCTTTGCCCACCACCACCACGCGAAGACAGTCTCAGAGGTAGCACCGGCCAAGTTGAGAAGTCAGAAGTCACACCAGGGATTAGATTGTAAAATCTCCTCTTTGCTTCCAAGTCCCTTTAACACAGATCTGCATTGCCCGGCCGAAGAGGACTCCAAGGGCTTTTCATTAGCCCACCGAGGGGAAGAGAAAATCATTAGCCTGTATGGTGAACGAGGACATCTAGCAGAACTAAAAATAAGTTTTCAGCTGTTCGCGGCGAAGCACGGGGGGGAAGAGAGAAAACACACCACCAGCAGCCTCACATGGATCGCACAGCTAAATATAGATTTAGAGCCATCTTCTAATTATTTTAACGCAAATTGTGCTTCTAGCCTCCAGACAGCAACGCAAAAGTTACCCACAACACCCTGCGAAGGTCTTTCACCCCCCATTGTAAGCATCCTGCGGACGGCTTTCGAGTTACGGTGCAGACCTGAATTCCTTCCCTTCCAATTGAGCTCCATTAAGCAATAAAGCTCCTGGAAACCAGCAAGACATCGACGGGCTTTTTAATGACTCACCAATTCAACGATGCGCCGTGTTAGTACAATTATTAAGCCCAGCAATCGGTGTACCCAAAACTTCAGCGCCCCTTGTTTTCCAAGTCACACACACTCGCCTAGAATTTAGCTGCTAAACGCTAAGCTGTCTCTCCTGAGCGTGTGCAAAGTGCAATTTTTCAACCAAGGCCTGGCCTACAAAGTGGATTTGTACCAGTCTGTTAGGGGTGTGGTTTTTTGATCAGTCGTTATTCCAGATAAGCCCAGTATGGAAGCTGTTCGACCTGTATAAAAGGTGACATTTATGTACTTCGGTTTGGAAGAATCACATTTTTGTCAGAAAATGTCAATTTAACTGCCGTCACACAAAACCAAAGGGGAAAAAAAAATTCCCATCCATCGTTACTGAAATTTCCAGCTAGGCAGAATCATAAAAAGGCACTTCAGAGCCTGTCAGTTTGATTTAAGGATGTTTGACATGGGATGCTGATGATTTGTGTTCAGAAAATTACAGCTTTATAACTGTTCGAATATCAGTGTCTCTGTCACGGACAATTGTCTGACGAGTCCTGTAATTTCCCATGAGTGTGCAAATTTAAAATCAACACAGATAATCAAAAATGCTCAAAAACTCATCTTTTTGCACATCTGTCAAATTTTAAAAAGGACAAAAACTGCAAAAAAAAACAGCTTATAAATAAACATGGATATTATCCATCAAAATTATAAAAAATTAAAATTTCCTCTCTGTGTTATTAACAACCTTAGATACATCATTTTGGAAGTCTTCCATCAGCTAACCCAAGGTCTGAGATTCACTTCTGTGGGCTTGGGGTGTTTTTTTTTGGTGCAATGTAGACATATCTCACAGATCACTAACTGGTTGAAAGATAGAAAACAGAGCGGTCAGTTTTTACAATGGAGAGAGACACAAAGCAGGGTCCCCCAAGGGTCCCCTGGGAGACAAATGGCTTCCGTACAAGGAGAGACTAAAAAGATGGTCTCCTTACCAAGATGAACAGCCCCAGTTAAGGGGGACGTGAGAGAGGTCTATAAAATCATAAAAAAGATGTGGAAAAAGCGAAGAGAGAAATGTGATTTTATTCTTTCACTTGACGCAAAAACAAGAGGTCACCTGGAGGGAATTAGGAGGTGGCAGGTTTAATACAAACAAGGGGAAGTGCTTTGTCACATAACACACAAGTAACCTGTGGAACTCCTCGCCAGGGGATGTTGTGAGGGCCAAAAGAATAACTGGGTTCAAAAGGGAACTCGATTGGCTACCTATCCTTCGTGAACCTAACTGGTCAGCAATGCCACCCCAGACCTCTGACTCCCAGAAGCCAGGAGCGGAGGACAAGGGAGGATCACAGCAGCTCTGGTACGGGCCACTGTCACACAGAGGGTCCTGGGCAAGACTGACCATGGTCTGACGCAGCATGGCAGGTCTTATGTTCCGATAGTTTACAGGAGGTCAGATTACATGGTCCCTTCCAACCTTAAAAATCTCAAGAATCCCAGACATCCACCATAGGACGCTGCTCGCCGATTTACAAGGAAGACACTCCAAACGGGTGGCGGCATATGGCCCTGCGATAAACAGACTCCCACGTGAAAACCCTGGGTCGGGTCTACTGTGTAGGGGGACGCCCACTTAAATCCTAAATAAAAAGCTGTTCCCCCGAAAATGTTTCTCCATTGCAAACGTTTTAATTTACCGGGGTGGGGAGCCCAATCTGCCAGTGGGCATTGCTTTTTCGATCGCCTGCTGGGAACAGGCTGCAACGACAAACGTCTGGGCGTTGTGGGTTCATTGCCCAGCGAGCGCATAGGCAGACAAAGTCCTTTCCACCTAGAACAAACAGTTACTTTCTGATGCAACTGTTGGGAGCGCCCAGCAAGGACAGACTCAGTCCCCCCCCCACACACACTTTGTGCTGAAGTTATTTGTAGATGGGAAGCCAAGGGACCTCTGGTGTGAATCGCATTCCCCTTCAATTCGTGCTCCAAGCCCAGGATTAGTGGCAAAGGCTTGTGTTTGCCAAACCCACCAGGGCCCCCGGGAGCCCCAGGAAAAGCATCGGGGCAGATGATTACAATGACTGCTTCTGGCCTTAAATAAAAAAAACAACACCCCTATGAATCTAGACACCCCCTCAGTGCATCCAGTCCTCCCTTTCCAGCCTCACAATGCGTATGGAAAAGCCTGGAGCACAGCAGGTTTTCCCTTGCGCACGCAGGGATGACACAAGAGCGAAACCAGGCGTGGCCCTGCAGGAAAAGCCGGCTTCCCTGCACGCTGACTTCCCCCGCTGAAAACAGGGGAGTTGGTTTCCTCCGGGCGGAGAGCACGGGGCCGAGGCCCCTGGCAGAAGCAGGGAGCAGAACGAAAACAGATGAGTTGGTCAGCCCCACCACCTTCTCAGTTGATTGGGTCCCTAACGGAGTTTGGGGCCACATTGTGCCGGGAGCTGTACGTACCCAGACACATGCTTACATCCTCTCTCCCGGACGCTCCCTGCCCCACAGAGCTTTCCATTTTAAACAGACTGGCCAGAGAAAGGAAGAATGGCTAGCTAGTGGGTTGGGGGGGAGGGAAACCGAGGCACAAATCGAGGACACGCCACACGGTCACGCAGAAAGACTGCGTCAGAGCTGGGACTTGAAACCCGAATTTCCTCTGTCCCAAATCCAGCATTTCAAGAAGCGGCCTGGGGATAGCGGCTAAGGCAGGACGCCTGGGTTCTGTCCCCAGGTCAGCCATCGATCTGTCCCGCAACGCTGGGAGGTCGCTGCGCCCTGGGTTATCGCTCCCCACCCTTCCTCTGACTTGCTTATTTGTGAGCTCGTCAGGGTAAGGGAAGGGAAAGGTTTGCTTTGCGGACGAGGCCTGAGGGATCAGACGCAGAGCGATGGCTTTTGTGTGAAGCATCCACCCACCAGCGCCGGGGTGTTTTCGTCTTTTGCTGTCTAGATAACTGACGGGAAAGACCTCCTCCCGGGAAACGACCGGCGGATTTTGGACAGCGAAGCCGAAACACCGTAAAAGAGGCCTGATTTTTAGGGCGTCGAGCACGGTTTGAAGAGGCGACGTCCCACAGATGTTTCAAGCCACTTCACCCAGCGCACGTCACCCAGGAATTTCTGCACTAAACCGAGCCCTCAAAGATCGACCTAAAGTAGGTATCTGGTTCCTGTTTCCATAGTGTTTGAGCAGAGCGGACAAGAAGGGGGACAATCGCACCAGGGCCCCAAGTTCCTGGTCCCCCAAAACATCTGTAACTGGTGCGATAGGGGGGAGAGCAGGACCCCAGCAAACATGATGTACCAGGGCACCACGTTTCTCTCCGTAGGCCCATACCTGAGCACTTTGTAATCTTTAGTGTGTTTATTTTTTTTAATTTAAGGATGTGAAACTATTCTCTGTTTTTACATGCCAGAACTTAATCACAGTAAATAAAAATGGCACCTTGTTTTAAACAGGGAGGCAAATTAACCACAGAGATGGCTTGCCAAGGGATGGCGCAGATTCTCCAGCACATATGCTCGAAAAGGGTCTTTCTAGATCGCTTTCTAAAACGCGCCCTGTAGCCCGACCAGAGGTTACGGGCTCGATGCAGGAATCCTTAGGTTCAATTCCCTTGCCCGTGTTCCACAAGAGATCAGACTCGGGCTCTTGTGAAAACCGTCCCCTTCAGCTTTTGAAAATCTCACCTTCTGACAGTCACAACTGCCCCTTCCGGCCTTGAAAATAAATCTCTCTCTTGCAACACCTGAAATCAGCGGAAGGCCGGCCCAGGTGTCTAAGCTCTCGCCTCTCGTAGAAGAGATACAAAAGCCCGAATTCTGCTTGGAATTTACTTTCAAAAGCTCCGTGTCTTCCAGACACCGCATCTACCCCAGACGGAGCTTTTCAGCTCACTGCACACATTCCCACCCCTCGCCCGTCTCCACGGCCGCGAGGGGCGTGCGTTTCAAACATTTGCTGGTTTTCAGCTTTGCTCCCGGCCTGTCTGCGTCTTACTCCAATTAAACACCATGTTTTGCAATCGCCGCTCCGAGGGAGGGCGGAGAAATAACCCCCCACCCCACCAAAAAAGTCACAAAAAAGTTTTGGGCCACTCTAAATCCCATCCAGAAAGTAGGAGCCAACCTTCAAACCAAGAAGACAGATGCTTTGCAACAAGAACAGGAACCCCCCCACACACATCATGTAAGCCTCTCTGGGTTAGAGGCAGCTTTCTTCTCGGAGAAAGCAGACACCCCAAAAAGCACCTCTGTTATCCTGCTACTCTAAATCCCCCTAGTCCTGCCCTGAGGGTAGGGGACGGGTCTAGATGACCTCTCGAGGTCCCTTGCAGTCCTATGATTCTGGGGAGCAGCTCCGAAAGACAAACGTATCCGCAAATCCACCTCCTCCAGAAGCCAACAAAAAACTTGACCATGTGCGCGGAGACCCTAGCCCATCATGCTGCTTCCTCGTACACCCCTTTGATTGGGAGCTCCATGGTGCAGGGCCTGTCTTTTTATGCTACGTTTGTACTATATGGGATGCGGGTTCAGGACTGGGGCGACCCAGCACAACGGTAACATGCTAGAGACAGGGAACGGGATTCAGAACGCGGACCATGGGCCAGCCCACCGCCTCACTGTAACAACACGGCTTAAAGCGACTTTTACTCCAGCAGAGACAACAAAAACTGAGTACGCACAGGGACCGTCACCCATCAGAGGTTTAGGAAGTTTTGGGATCTCCTCCTGCCTTTAATCCTTTCTCCGTAGCCAAACGGGCTGAGACAAGAGCTTCAAGAACAACTCCAAAACTTAATTACGACTCTAAGTGTCAACACTGTTAATTATAAATGGCTGCTCAGAATCTTGGCAGAAAGGGCCGTCTGAAAACGAAGCATCTAGCTGTTTTGGAGATATTTGGAGGAGGGAAGAAATCCACCAGCTTTCCCGGCAAAGCAGGGGAAATCAGAATTTTGCAAAACCCAAGCAGAGAGGTCTGGGCACTGGCACGGAGCAGAATCCATGCCACCGAAAGCAGATGGGCTGAGAACCGTTATGAAAAGTCCCGTCTCACCAGGCAAGGAGGGGTCTCCAAAAAGACAACAGCTGATCGGAAGACTGCGCTCCCCGGAAGGAGTTTTGGGTTGGTACACAGGGCGGGCAGGCGTGTGCAGGGGGGTGGGGGCACCCACACATTTTGAAAGGCAGCCAGAAAAAAAATCCTCTCTCCTCTTTGGGAGAGTCACAAGTTAGCACTTAACTTCTGCAAGGGAGCCCAGGGAAAGCGTATTGTCTGACTTCTGCAAAATCCAATCCCTGATTACGTCTTCTTGATGCTTCTTTTACCCCTAAACAAATCCCTCGGGCCGCCTGCTTAGCAAAATGCTCTTACGCTTACAAGCGCAAGCCATCTGAGCCCTGCTCCCGCAAACCCGTTGCCGATCACGCCCACAGCGAGCGAGCATCCCGCCAGGCTCGTAACGGCAAATGATGGTCATGGAGGGCGCAAAGCACTGGGATTCAAGAGATCTGGGTTCGAATTCCCAGCTCCGCCCACCCCCCGACTCCCCATCTGGCCGTGGGCAAATCACGTCAGCACTGTGGTGCCTCGGTTTCCCTACACGTAGCTCGGTGTTAACGAGACTTCCTTTTTCTGGACTGTCTGTTCACACAGATTTTGTACCAGGATAGCTAGGCCAGAGCAATACAGTCAGGTAGGCACGACCACAGGCGTGTGGCTTACACCTTTCCCTGCTAGATTGGAGAAGCCCTAACAAGACCAGTGGCCGGAAACCGAAGCTAGAGAGATTCGAACTGAGAAAAAAAAAAAAAAAAAAAAAAAAGATGCTGTTTTCAAAAAAAAATTGTGAGACTAATCTCCCTCACGGACACTTTTTCAATCAAAATGGGATGTTTTTCCTACACACCTGCCAGGAATTAATTCAGCGTGGTTCTCTGCCCTTGTGTTATAGAAGGAGGTCAGATGAGATGAGCACACCTGTACCCTTGGATCTATGAATGCAGAGGGTCTTGGAAAATTTCCACCTGAAACATTAACGGGACATGTCGCAAACCGCTCCGAAGACAACCATGCTACGTGCTGTGTCTCATTACGGATTTGTGAAATAAAAATAAAACTATCAAGGAGTTGCATTCTAAATCCTATTCTGTACTAATCTGAGTTGATAAAATACAGACACGCTGGAAAGAAGGGTGGTCACTTCACAAGTTTGAGGATCAGTAGCCTTCCCACGGCAAATCTGAAATCTTCCTCTAACGACCACAGACTGTTCGTACCATCCTAGAAGTTTTCTGGCAAAGCAGGAGTTATTTGAACAGCTGTTACAGCCTCAACGCCAGTCACGAGAGGAGGATCAGACATGCTCAGAGTAAACCAGACAAGAATGCCTGACGAAAAGGAGAGGCGATAAGATACAGGGAAAACGGCAGAGCGCGGATAACCACCCGCGCCCAACCCCTTGCTTAAAGCCACAAATCAAAGTCAACACGAAACCACTTTGAAAAGAGAAACAGAGAGAACTGGTTTTAAAGTTATATTAACTCACCAACTGATTTAGAAACAAACCAAGCATCGAACCTGAGAGCGTGTTCTGGTAAGCAAAGATCCTTTCCTTTCCACCCTGACAAAGAGAATATCACATCTCTGAGGGCGGAACAAAAACGACAAAGCCCACCCCGGAGAGCTTCCTGAGAAACTGGAAAGTGACCCAGAGAATTCCTAGACAGAAAGCGATTAAGTAATGCATTTTTTCTCCTCCTCTCACCTCTGCACTAGCTGGCATTCAGAACTAAGGCACAATTTCCAAAAGACCAGGATCCATTCTTAGGGTTAAGAGTCAATGCTTAAATTCCTGGCTGTCACAGATTCCTTGAGTGACACAACCTCTACAAGCCTCAGTTCCTGCATCTGTAAAACGGGCGTAACTGGCACGCCTCACCCCATACTTAGGTGCACAGCACAAACAAAAACAGCATCCCCAAACTCAGCGAAGGCCAAAAGCATGCTTACGGTGCGTGCTCGTTTCAACACCCATCCCCACCACGCACGCCGACGCTGGGCATGTAAATAAGAGATCAGTGTCCGGCAGCTACGCAGCCCGGCGTGTGATCAGAAACGTCTGGAAGAAGGGGGAGGCATGTTCTTAAACGGGACCACAGCCGCGTGCGTTGGCAGTCGAAGGCTGATGAAGTTAATCCAGAAGGCGAGTATGCAAAGTGCAGCAGAAGCTAATCAAACTGTCATCAATAAGTAATTATCTGTGATAACACCCACCACGTTTTAGGCACCTCAAGCAAACCCTGCCCTGAGACACAAAGGTTGGAACAACATGCACAAAGGAGCACGCTCTGGGTTTTTAAAGGGGACGTCAACAGAGTGGAAATAAGCCCCTTCGACCTGTAAAATCCAAGCCCGGCGGGTATAAGATTTCCCACCCGTGGCATCCTCATTCTTCCGTGCTGCCTGCGACGATGGCCTAAAATGCCAGCTGCGACGACGGATTCTGGGTGCATCGGTTTTCTCAGACGCTTGCCAAGCAATCCAATTTTCAGAGGCCCGGCACAAAGTATTTTCTGAAAAAAATCACGCCCCTGGACGGCGGCGTCTCAAGTCAGGCATTCAAAAAAAAAAAAAACCCAACCAACCAAAACCAAAAACCCTGTTTCTTTTTTTTAAATTGCTAAAGCGCTTTTGTAAATTTAAGCTGATGAGAAGTCGTAAGTTGCCCCCATTTTTTAACCAGCAGCTGGCGCGATGTTTCACCGAGTTTTAAGGCCAGGAGGGGGCAATTAGTCCTTCCCGCATCATCCTAGCCACTTCTGCTTGAGTGAAAGCAGATCTTTTTGGAGAAAGGGGGACTATCTCGTCTTGATGAAAAGACTCCAAGCAGCCCACCGTGTCCCCACGGTTAATTACCCTCCCTATTAAAATTACGTGCCCGGTTTCTAACCTGAATTCGCCTAGCTTCCGTTTGGATCTGTTCTACCTTTCTCTACACATGGGGTCCGAGGACCCATGGGGGCCCGCAGACAATAAGAAAAATGCCCAAAGAGGGCCACATCTCCATTTGAAATTTCACGGGGCGGGGGGAGGGGGGAGCCGCAAATGAAGAAAAAAAAAAAGATTGAAAACGACTGTTTTATACCATCAGAGAGTCGTGTGAACTCAATTTATCTCCCCACCACGTAGGTATAAGCAACCGGGGCAATGTCTTCAGAGGACGCACTTCCGTCTTTGTGAATCCAGAGGGCAAAGAGGAAAAAAAAAACCCAACTCACTTCACACCTCTAAAAATAATCCGTGACCACACAGCTGTGTGTTCCCAAAAACCTCCTCTCCGTAAATCCACCGGGAGGCAACAGGCCCAACATCACGCCCCCCGCCCCCCCTCCAAAAAGCGTCCACACGGTTCCCAGAATCTGGGATACCCAGAATCACAGGAGAGGCACCTTTGTAACCTGGATCCTTTCCGGATCTATGGCACCTGTACAGCCCAGCATCCACCCACCCCTCGCAGATCCGGGCGGAGGACTCCCCAAAGTTACTGCCCTTAACTAGCTGAACTTCTTCCCACACCCACTGCCAACTTTCTCGCTCCCGAAGTGACTCCGGAACACCATGTGACCAACCCATGATCCAGCCCAATTCTCTCCCCTCGGCCTTTCAAACACACAGCCCTCCTCCTTAGCATGCCTCCATCTGCCCCCTTCCCATTCAAATACCTCCCAGTCCCCCCCAAATCCATCCAGTCCCCCAAACCTCTCTGACCCCCCATTCCCCTCAACTCCATCCGATCCCTCAAACCTCTCTGACCCTCGTTACCTGCCTTCCTGTGCCCTCCTTTCCCTAGACACCCCTCACAGAGTATTGCTCAGCAAGGAGGGGGGCCCTCTCCCCTATGCATTGCCCCCCATCCCATGCATTGCTCAGTAAGAGGGTCCCCTCTCCCCTATGCATTGCCCCCCATCCCATGCATTCCTCAGCAAGGGGGGGTCCCTTCTCCCCTATTCATTGCCCCCCATCCCATGCATTCCTCAGCAAGGGGGGTCCCTTCTCCCCTATGCATTGCCCCCCCATCCCATGCATTCCTCAGCAAGGGGTCTCCTCCTCCCCCCCCATGCACTGCTCAACAAAGGGGGACCCCACTCCCCCCATGCATTACCCAGCAAAGGGGGGGGATCCCCTCCAAGCATTGCCCCTCCCCCAACCACTTACCTGTCCTTCCAGTGGCCCCTCCGCACCATCCCTAGGGCCTGGCTGAGACTGGGGTGTAAGGGGGGGGCAGGAAATTGAGTTGCAAACCTGACCCCCCCCCCTTTTTTTTTTTGCTTCTAGGGCTGTTGCATCCCGGCCGGGCCCCGTGCAATCCTGGGAAGGGCGGGAGGGGGGTGTTGCAAAGATAGGAGGGGGGGCTCCCCCAGATTTGCACCGGGGCGCGGACGGAGGAGGAGGAGGGGGGGAGAAGCAGCAGCGGCCGGCGGCGCCCGCCGGGCTGGGCGGCAAAGGGAAGCCGGGGGGGGGCGGGAATGTCGCGAGACGGGAAAGGCGCCTGGCCCCTCCCTGGGAGCTGGGGAGGGGCCTTAAAGGGGCAAGGCAGGGGGGCCCTAGGTAGCTCCCGGGTGAGGGGGTTTTGGGGTGCAATGCTGGGGGGGAACTTGGGGGGCTTTGCAATGCCTGGGGGGAACCTGGGGGGCTTTACAATGCCGGGGGGGGAACTTGGGGGTCTTTGCAATGCCTGGGGGTGGCTTTGCAATGCCTGGGGGTGAACTTGGGGGGCTTTGCAATGCCTGGGGGTAGCTTTGCAATGCGTGGGGGGAACCTGGGGGGCTTTGCAATGCCTGGGGGGCTTTACAATGCCTGGGGGAGGAACTTGGGGGTCTTTGCAATGCCTGGGGGTGGCTTTGCAATGCCTGGGGAGAACCTGGGGGGCTTTACAATGCGTGGGGGCTTTGCAATGCCTGGGGGTGAACCTGGGGGTCTTTGCAATACCTGGGGGGCTTTAAAATGTGGGGGGAGCTTTGCAATGCCTGGGGGTGAACCTGGGGGTCTTTGCAATACCTGGGGGGCTTTAAAATGTGGGGGGGGCTTTGCAATGCCTGGGGGTGAACTTGGGGTTTTTTGCAATACCTGGGGGGCTTTACAATGCGTGGGGGGCTTTGCAATGCCTGGGGGTGAACTCGGGGGCTTTGCAATACCTGGGGGGCTTTACAATGCGTGGGGGGCTTTGCAATGCCTGGGGGGAGGGAACCTGGGGTGTGGTGCAATGTTGGGGGGCTGGGTTCAATGCCTGGGGATTGGGTGGGGGGGGGGGAGGGAGGGACCCTTGCTGAGTAATGCTTGGGGAGAAATCCCTGCAGAGCAATTGCTGAGTGATGTAGCGGGAGAGCTGTGGGGGGGACCCCCCCCGGGGACAGCTGTGGGGGGGACCCCCCTGGGGAGAGCTGGGCTGCTCAGCTGTAGGCTGTCGGGCAGGGGCGCCCCGCTGGGCAATGCATTGGGGCGGGGGCCTGCTGTTAACATCCCAGTCCACCCTGTTTCCAGTTCAAAGTGACCCAGCAAACCTTCTGCAAATCTGTACATGCCATGACATACCAGCCATGGGGTCACTTTCCCCCGGGATCGCCGCAGGACTGCTGTGCACGGGGGGCATGTATGGAAAAATCCCCCCCCACCACTGAGTGTGACAGACACGGCCGTGGCTGCGGAGAGCCTGAGTCCCTGGCTCGGACAAGGAGGGAAGCTGACCCAGGCTGCCTGAGTCAGCCGAGAGCCTGAACCGCTCGCTTGGAAAGCAGGGGGGGCTGCCCCGTTCCTTGCAACGCGCGCTCGTGACGCTGCTTTCGCGGCTCGCCCGAGCCTGGCGGAAAGGAGAGGGAAGCAGCATATTATGGTGAGATCTGCCCCAGTATTAAGTGTGGGGGGCACGTCCCCCAAAGAACTAAGTGGGTTGCGGGGGGAAGCCTGTAACAATGAAGGTATCCCAGCTACCGAGCAGCCCTGTTCTCTCCCTGCCGCAAGCAACGCTTAGTGCCTCTGGGAGAAATGAGTAAGAAAATCTGTTTGGAGAGGAAGCCGCCTCTTTAGGAGGTTTATGGCTTTTTCCGTGATTTGCATTTTTACCCCCACCCTGCTCCCATCATACTGACCTAGATTAAAAAAAAACATTTTTATGGGGGACAGACCAAAAGCTTTGATCTTCCCACGTCGCTTGTTTCCCTTTCATCCTGGACGACGCCAGCCGCTCTGGGCCGGCCGAAAACGTTCCTGGCGGGGAAAAATACGAGGGAACTCAGGAAAGGATGGCCAAGGGCTCGCGCGAGATAAGGTGTGGGCTGTTGTGTTTGAGAAAACTCTGGCGTTTCCCTAGTGCGTGGCACGCCCGCGGGGAAAACCAGGGCCTGTACCCCGGTGGTGTGTAATTTTGTTTGACTGCAGGTGGCTAGAAGGGGTCAGGATTCACCCACTGTCTTATTCCCAGTCTCCGCACTCACCGGTTGTCTCTTGGCGGGTTTGTTATTTGCATTGCCATGAGGCCTGCGTGCCCCGCCGGCCAGGATCCCTGCACGGACACAGACCAAGGGATGGCGGCTGGCCCCGAAAAGCTTCCAATCTGGGTCTAAAACAAGAAACAAGAGCTGGGGGAAGAGAAGCAAACAACGGAGCAGGGCTGGCCAGCATGTCGAGGGGAGAGTTTACATTACCGGGTCTAAAATCGCCCCGCTAACCAAGGCAGCTATCCCAGGAAAACGCAGGCACGGTCTATCCTCGCGGTACCCCGGGGGCACGCAGAGGCCCTCCAGGGGGTCCATCAACTCCTCTAGATACTTGCCTACCTACCAACTGAGATAAAAACCAGTAGCAAAGTCAGCAAACTAAACTGCCATGCAGCCCAAATGAGGACATCAGCAACCCTTCAGTCGCAGCATGGCTGGGCCGCGTCTGTCTTTCCGTGTCTGATTTTGTAAGCGCGTCGTTTTGACGGAGGGTGGAACGGAGGTGCAGGGACTCGACCAAGGCTGGACGGGGACTCGGTGGTGGAGATGGGAACCCAGCCTGGATTGCCTGAGCCGCAGGCCTCTGCTTCCTAAAACCGTAAGAGCAGCTTTGGCCTCTGCCTGCCGTAGCCAGAGGTTAGGAGGTGTGGCTGCAGGTGTGAAACTCAGGACTCCTGGGTTCTCTCCCCGGCTCTGGGAGGGGAGGGGGGCTGGGGGGTGAGAGCGGGGGGGCTGGGAGCCAGGACGCCTGGGTTCTCTCCCCGGCTCTGGGAGGGGAGTGGGGGCTGGGGGTTAGAGCAGGGGGGGCTGGGAGCCAGGACGCCTGGGTTCTCTCCCCGGCTCTGGGAGGGGAGTAGGGGATGGGGGGTTAGAGCAGGGGGGGCTGGGAGCCAGGACGCCTGGGTTCTCTCCCCGGCTCTGGGAGGGGAGGGGGGCTGGGGGGTGAGAGCGGGGGGGCTGGGAGCCAGGACGCCTGGGTTCTCTCCCCGGCTCTGGGAGGGGAGTAGGGGTTGGGGGGTTAGAGCAGGGGGGCTGGGAGCCAGGATGCCTGGGTTCTCTCCCCAGTTCTGGGAGGGGAGTGGGGGATGGGGGGTTAGAGCAGGGGGGCTGGGAGCCAGGACGCCTGGGTTCTCTCCCCGGCTCTGGGAGGGGAGTAGGGGCTGGGGGCTAGAGCCAGGGGAAGAGCCAGCGTATTCGGGGCCCGTGAGCGGACGCGCCGTCCGCTTTTCACGGTTTTCACGTGCGAGCCGGGCACGGGCGGGGACCCCGCAGCCCCCGGCCCACCACCGCTCCCACCGAGGGGCAGGCTGGGCCAGCCCGATTTCTGGGCTCCGCGGCGGGCTGGCGGGGCGGATCTGAGCCCGTCCGCCGGGCGTCCTTAGGGGGGAGACGTGTGGCCAGGGGGACGCCGGTCGATGTTAGAGATCATGGGGGGCCCCGGAGCCAGGAGCTGAGGGGTTTCTATGCCCCCTGCCCCGGTCCCGACCGAGCGCCGGGCAGGCTGGGGGTTTGACCCGCCAGGCTCGAAGGAGCCGCTGCCCGCCTTTCTCCAGCCCCCCAACGGCTTTTCCCGCCTTTCTCCAGCCCCCCAACGGTTTCTCCAGCCCCCCAACGGCTTTTCCCACCTTTCTCCAGCCCCCCAACGGTTTCTCCAGCCCCCCAACGGCTTTTCCCGCCTTTCTCCAGCCCCCCAACGGTTTCTCCAGCCCCCCAACGGCTTTTCCCGCCTTTCTCCAGCCCCCCAACGGTTTCTCCAGCCCCCCAACGGCTTTTCCCGCCTTTCTCCAGCCCCCCAACGGTTTCTCCAGCCCCCCAACGGCTTTTCCCGCCTTTCTCCAGCCCCACTAATGGTTTTCCTGCCTTTTTCCAGCCCAACGGTTTTTCCAGCCCCCCCAATGGTTTTCCCGCCTTTTTCCAGCCCCCCAACGGTTTTTCCAGCCCCCCAACGGCTTTTCCCGCCTTTCTCCAGCCCCCCAACGGTTTTTCCAGCCCCCCAACGGCTTTTCCCGCCTTTTTCCAGCCCCCCAACGGTTTCTCCAGCCCCCCCAATGGCTTTTCCCGCCTTTTTCCAGCCCCCCCAATGGCTTTTCCGCCTTTTTCCAGCCCAACGGTTTCTCCAGCCCCCCAATGGTTTTCCCGCCTTTTTCCAGCCCCCCAACGGTTTCTCCAGTCCCCCAACGGCTTTTCCCGCCTTTTTCCAGCCCTCAGGCTTGCGCTGTCTGAGGTGAGGGGAAGCCGCCCCGGTGCGAGCATGTCCCCCCCCCCGCGCCCTGTCCCCACGGCCGTGCGAGGGGGTGGGGGAAAGGGGGCAGTACCCCCCCCGCGCCCTGTCCCCACGGCCGTGTGAGGGGGTGGGGGAAAGGGGGCAGTACCCCCCCGTGCCCTGTCCCCACGGCCGTGCGAGGGGGTGGGGGAAAGGGGGCAGTACCCCCCCCGTGCCCTGTCCCCATGGCCGTGCGAGGGGGTGGGGGAAAGGGGGCAGTACCCCCCCCTGCGCTCTGTCCCCATGGCCGTGCGAGGGGATGGGGGGAAAGGGGGCAGTACCCCCCCCCCGCGCCCTGTCCCCACGGCCGTGCGAGGGGGTGGGGGAAAGGGGGCAGTACCCCCCCGTGCCCTGTCCCCACGGCCGTGCGAGGGGATGGGGGAAAGGGGGCAGTACCCCCCCCGTGCCCTGTCCCCATGGCCGTGCGAGGGGTTGGGGGAAAGGGGGCAGTACCCCCCCCGTGCCCTGTCCCCATGGCCGTGCGAGGGGTTGGGGGAAAGGGGGCAGTACCCCCCCCGTGCCCTGTCCCCATGGCCGTGCGAGGGGGTGGGGGAAAGGGGGCAGTACCCCCCCCTGCGCTCTGTCCCCATGGCCGTGCGAGGGGATGGGGGGAAAGGGGGCAGTACCCCCCCCGCGCCCTGTCCCCACGGCCGTGCGAGGGGTTGGGGGAAAGGGGGCAGTACCCCCCCCGTGCCCTGTCCCCATGGCCGTGCGAGGGGTTGGGGGAAAGGGGGCAGTACCCCCCCCGTGCCCTGTCCCCATGGCCGTTCGAGGGGGTGGGGGAAAGGGGGCAGTACCCCCCCCCGCGCCCTGTCCCCACGGCCGTGCGAGGGGGAAAGGGGGTTGCGCCCCCCAGTAACAACCCAGAGCCCTCTCGCCCACCCTCCTTCTGCTCCCCAGCCGGGTCCCCCAATATGGGGAGGGGACGCACAGGACTGACCCCCGCACCGGTGCCCCAAAGTGTCACTCGGGGGGATCATCTGGGGGAGATGAGGGAGGTGATATTAATGGGGCGAGGGGTTACCATGGAAGGGTGTTAATGGGGCGAGGGTACCATGGAGGGGGTATTAATGGGGTGAGGGGTTACTGTGGAGGGGATATTAATGGGGTGAGGGGTACCACGGAGGGGGTGTTAATGGGGTGAGGGGTTACTGTGGAGGGGGTGTTAATGGGGTGAGGGTACCACGGAGGGGGTGTTAATGGGCTGAGGGGTTACTGTGGAGGGGGTATTAATGGGGTGAGGGGTACCACGGAGGGGGTATTAATGGGCTGAGGGGTTACTATGGAGGGGGTGTTAATGGGGTGAGGGTACCATGGAGGGGGTATTAATGGGGTGAGGGGTACCACGGAGGGGGTATTAATGGGGTGAGGGGTTACCATGGAAGGGTGTTAATGGGGTGAGGGGTACCACGGAGGGGGTATTAATGGGGTGAGGGGTTACCGTGGAAGGGATATTAATGGGGTGAGGGGTTACTATGGAGGGGGTGTTAATGGGGTGAGGGTACCATGGAGGGGGTGTTAATGGGCTGAGGGGTTACTGTGGAGGGGGTATTAATGGGGTGAGGGGTACCACGGAGGGGGTATTAATGGGGTGAGGGGTTACTATGGAGGGGGTGTTAATGGGGTGAGGGGTTACTGTGGAAGGGATATTAATGGGGTGAGGGGTTACTATGGAGGGGGTGTTAATGGGGTGAGGGTACCATGGAGGGGGCGTTAATGGGGCGAGGGTTACCATGGAAGGGTTATTAAGGGGGTGAAGGTACCATGGAGGAAGTGACATAAAGGGAGCTGGGTGGGGAGAGGAGCCGGGGACGGTCTATGGGGTGGCCCACGGCGGGCAGTGGGCATTTTATCAGGGGTATATGATAGGCAGGAACACAGACGGGTGAATTATCGGGGTGCCCGTACACACAGCTCTGATACCCACAAGGGAAGGGTCGGTACGGAGGCACGGCAGGGTGGTACCCAGAGAGCGTGGCCTGCCCTGAGTTACATGTGACCCCATGTTATTGGTTTGCACCCTGCAGGATTAAGGGGAACCCCCCCCCCCGCAGCACAGTAGCGGAGGGGAGCTCACGACTGGGGAGATCAAGGAAAACCCTGGGGACCATCACAGCAGCAGCCAGGCATGGAGGAGGAGACCTGCACGCCCCTCGTCCCATTTGCGAAGTATGTTAATTAATTACTACAAAACAGGTTAAATTCAGAGGGAGTCGTTTGTATAAGGATCCTTTCCGATGGGGTAACCTGGGTTTTTAAGTGAGTTTTGTGTGTTTGCTCTCAAAGTCATGGGATAGATAGGTGGATAGATAGATTAGATAGAGGGGGTGGATGGGGATGGATAGATAGATTAGATAGAGGGGGTGGATGGGGATGGATAGGTAGATAGATGGATGGGGTGGATGGAGTGGATGGGGATAGGTAGAGAGATAGATGGATGGGGTAGATAAAAGGGGTGAATAGGGATGGCTGATAGATAATGTATGGGATGAATGGATAGCTATAGAGATGGGGAGAGAGAGAGAAATGTATGGACAGAAGGAATGGATCGATGGATCAATCAATAGATGTATTTGGGGATGGGTGGATCGATTGGTAGATGTGTATGGAGACTGATGGATCCATCTGTCTGTCTGTCTCCATACACACCCTTCTCTTTCTGTCTGTGTCCAGCAGGTCTGTCTATCTAGACAATATGTGTCTGTCTAGTATCTGGGCAGCTGAAGAGGAAGTATTTAAAAAAAAAAAAAAAAAGTTGTTCTAATTTTCACTGGGAAATATTTCCACCAGGTGGCAGAGATGAGTTGAGTCAGGAAAAAAGTTTTGTTTTTGACTGTACGGTGTATTGAAATGCCGTGAAGTCAGCACTAAGAAATCGACCCCTTTCAGCATCACGAATTCCCAGGATTTTACCATGAGTCTCACAATATTTGATATTTTTCTTAAAGCCCCAGTTCCTGGAGTCATGTTATAACATACAAAGCTCAGCTTTTTTTTTTAAAGATTTTATGGGGGCTCAATTTCAGGCCCTCGCAGTTGCAGAAAACAGCTGGAAAACGTGAGACCTAAAGGCTCAAAAAAACCCAGGTATCAGCTCAGTCCTAACACTTATTACCAGACTTTTAAAATCTCTGGATTTTTAAGCCAATGTCATAATTTTGGGGGGCCTGACTCCTGACTTTCATTAACACCTTGGGTTAGTGCATCCAGGCACTTTTAAAATGATCTCCATGTAGCTTCCAGTGTAGAGATTCATTCAACCTTTTGGCTAGACCCACAACTTTTCTAAGCACCGGATGTTTGCTGGTCTATAGCTTAGTTGCGAAAGACAGAGCATATTGTTTTTTGCTGCGGTAGGTAAAAGCATGCAAAGTCTCTGATGGCTTGCTTCTAACTAGATGGGGAAGCGTTAATGCCATGGTACAAGGCACTGGTAAGACCCCCATCAGGAATACTGGGTACAGTGCTGGTCACCCATGTTCAAGAAAGATGAACTCAGACTGGACTAGGTGCGGAGAAGGTTGATCAGAGGAATACAGGACTGGAAGTAAGGTGACCAGATGTCCTGATTTGGCTCGCCATTCCCCTGAAGGGATGTAAACTCTCCTCTGAGCTAAAACAGAGGTCCTTCCACCTCTGTGAGAACATTGCATATTAAGCCAGGGTTTGGTTAGCAAGAAATGACGCGGAAGCAGGCTGAGATGCCGGTGTTGCACACAGAAGGTCACTTCAGAGATGGGGGTTTTCAAATCTCATTTCCCTCCCTATGTTTCATTAACAACAACAAAAAACCTTTAGTAAATGTGCTGAATATAAGAGCGGCCAGACTGGGTCAGACCAAAGGTCCATCTAGCCCAGTGTCCTGTCTTCTGACAGTGGCCAATGCCAGGGGCCCCAGAGGGAAGGAACAGAACAGGGAATCATCAAGTGATCCATCCTCCGTTGACCATTCCCAGCTTCTGGCAAACAGAGGCTAGGGACACCATTCCTGCCCATCCTGGCTAATAGCCACTGATGGACCTATTCTCCATGAACTTATCTACTTCTTCTTTGAACCCTGTTATAGTTTTGGCCTTCACCACATCCTCTGGCAAGGAGTTCCACCGGTGGACTGCGCGTTGGGTGAAGAAATGTTTGTTTTAAACTGTTTGTTTTAAACCTGTGGCCTATTAATTTCATTGGGTGATCCCTAGTTCTTGTGTTATGAGAAAGAGTCAATAACACTTCCTTATTTACTTTCTCCACACCCGTCATGATTTTATAGGCCTCTCTCATATCTCCCCTTAGCCCTCTCTTTTCCAAGCTGAAAAGTCCTGGTCATATTAATCTCTCCTCATACGGAAGCCGTTCCAAGCCCCTACTCAGTTCTGTTGCCCTTTTCTGAACCTTTTCCAAGTCCAGGATAAATTACTGAGCCACCAGTTTTATAGGAGGCGCCAGAGTTTGCATGTTAGGCGCTTAGACCCAGCTTGTCTTACTGAACCCTAGGGGTCACCCCCAAATGGGTCCTTCCTGAAACCTGACCCTCTTTCTCCAGCTCTGTTCATCACACTACAGCAAGCGGGACCGTTGTCCCCATCCCCCTCCAGCAGTGGAAGGATACTTGTGTGTGTAAGCCGTGCAAGGAGACGCTCGTGTAAAGTGTGTGGACTTAATTTGGCAGCTTACAGAATAGTGCGAGCCACCTGCATAACTAGCATTCAAAAACAAGAAGGAACTGGGCAACGTGAGACAGGGTTCACCACTGCCACTATATAAAAGCTCTCTTTGTTTAATGATTTAACATGATTAAACTTAATGATCCCCTAAATAATACTCCCCTACCGGAAGAGAAGGAATAGCATTACAGGGATACATTTGCCAAGGATTGTTATCTTCCTGGCTTCATGCCACAGCCGTACCTTTTGTACTTAGGGGTGGATGGGTGATATTGTACCTCTGTTTAGCTACAAGTTGGCATTTTACATTTCTTCCTCTGCCTGGCTTAATAACCCGCGTGTTTGCTTTTATCCAGCAGTAGAAGGTTCATAGATTCAAAGGCCAGAAGGGAGGGACCATTCAACGCTCTTCTAGTCTGCCCCTCTGTTTAACACAGTGCGCAGAATTCAACCCAGTTCCCTCTGGATTGAGCCCAGTAACTAAAGTGTCTTCCAGAAAGGCTCCAGTCTGGACTGAAAGACATCAAGAGACAGAGAATCCACCACTGCCCTGGGGAGTTTTTTCCAGTGGTTAATCACATTTGTGCCTTGTTTCTAATTTTAACGTGTCTGAATTTAACTCCCAGGCCAGGTCCACTCTCGAAAACTTTTGCTGTCATAGTACAGGAGAAGGTTTTTGCCGGTGTAAGCTGCATGTACCCTAGGCGAGTTTGGCAGTACGGCTACATTGGCAAACCTTTTCTAGTGTAGACAAGAAACGGCTCCCAGCTGTCTCTTCTCGGTATGCCTTTCTCCGCTCGATTAAAGAAGTTGCAACTTCTCCTGTGCACGTTCATCAGCCTGTAAGAATTTCAAGTTTCAGAGTAGCAGCCGTGTTAGTCTGTATTCACAAAAAGAAAAGGAGGACTTGTGGCACCTTAGAGACTAACCAATTTATTTGAGCATAAGCTTTCGTGAGCTACAGCTCACTTCATCGGATGCATACTGTGGAAAATACAGAAGATGTTTTTATACACACAGACCATGAAAAAATGGGTGTTGATCACTACAAAAGGTTTTCTCTCCCCCAACCCCACTCTCCTGCTGGTAATAGAATTTCAAAGCGCTTTACAAGCATGAGCCAATTAATCCTCACCACCGCACTCTGAGGGAGGTATTTTCACCCCTTGGGGAAACTGAGGCACCACGGTTGCCTCCACGTTTTCAGACATTGACTTGAGACTGCTTGTGTGTTATCCTGTGCCATCTCCTTTCCAGCTGTTGGCATTGCCGCTCGGGTGGGAAAGAACCTGTGTAGTTAATCACCATCATTATTATCAGCTCAATTATTTCCCCTCTGCAACAATGCCGTGTTTGGCTGTTGGCAAAGACAGACCGATTTCAGGGAATGTCTGGTCTGATTGCCCTCTTTTTCTGTGTCTTCTGTCTGTAAATGGAGGTGGGCCTAACTTGGCATGGGCTGAGGGGTGGATGTGCTTGTTGTAAACTGATTGAGACAAGCCGAGGACCAAAGAGGAGGAACCAGGATGAGGTTAATTTTCTCACCGCGCAGAAGAGGAAGAAACTCCTGTTGCATTAGCTAGAGAGCTGGAACAAAAGCAATCTGCAATGCACCTCTCCTCTCCGTGCTTTATACCTGTAAATAATACTGACTCTCGAATGCCTGGAAACTAGGGTCCCAATTCACCAAGGTCCTTAAGCATATGCGTTATCCATCTGTCTGTCTACCTCATCTCCGTAGACGGATAGATAGGTATGAATGGAGGAGGCTAGTCAGAGGGGTTTGCATGGGGTGGATGGATAGGAATAGATAGATAGATATGGGGATGGCTCAACAGAGGTTATGGGGATTGATGGATGGATCCATCCATCTAATCAGGCCCTTGATGAGTAACGCAGGTAAGGAGTTATTTTGGATTTCTTTAAATATATTGACAGGGTTCAGAGTAGCAGCCGTGTTAGTCTGTAATCGCAAAAAGAAAAGGAGGACTTGTGGCACCTTAGAGACTAATCAATTTATTTGAGCATAAGCTTTCATGAGCTACAGCTCACTTCATCGGATGCGTGGATGCATCCGATGAAGTGAGCTGTAGCTCACGAAAGCTTATGCTCAAATAAATTTGTTAGTCTCTAAGGTGCCACAAGTCCTCCTTTTCTTTTTAAATATATTGAGAGTTTTTCCTTTAAAATATACTCCCAGTCTCTTCCCCTGTTAGCTTCTATTTCACTGGTTCTCAGATTGCGGCGTGCACACAGTGGGGTTTGGGGTCTGGGTCCTGGCTGCCTCCCCGGCCCCGCACTGCGGGATCCAGGGTTGGGGTTCCTGCCCCACGCCCAGGTCTCTGCTTCTGGCCCCACTCTGTGTTGGCGTCTCTGGGCGGAGTTCACTGGGCATAGGGGTCTGTGGGGCAGGGGTTTGGGGGGGGGCACTGTGGTTCTTCGCTTTGTGGGCCGCATATCTGGCCCACAATGATAAATAGCTTCGAACCACTGTTCTGTTTATTTCTGCCTGTTTACATGCTTGCTCGCTGGCTCGCTTTCAGGCAGTCCAAGATGGTAAGCAGATATAAACCAGAATCTAACACCATGGAGCTTCCCACCCATCAGCAAGGCCCGTGTTACAACACTGATGAATTCTGGAGCGGGCTCAGCCGGCGGCCAAGGTAGGGAAGGTTGTGCTTCCTACGCATCGGACAACATTTTCCATCCCTCCGCTCAGCGGTGTTATATTCTGGTGCTAGCGCGAATCCACACGTATTTGACCCCGTTACATAACCCTTTTCATGCCTGTACCTCGCTATGATACAGCAGCGCCTGGGTGGATTCTAACTATAGCTTCCCGGCTGGGTGGTTTTGAAACGACGCAGCCCTCTTCAATGTAAGCCTCTGGGGGCTCGTTTTTATAAGCACCATCTCCACCCCGGGGAATGGAGACTGTAGCTGGGAGAGACCGTGCTGGCAAGTGGCTATGCTCAGGCCTGTAGAGAGAAATGTGAGCCCCCGTCCCATTTCACTTTAGTTACACAGATGATTTTTGGGGGAGTCCCCTGAGCTTGGTTTCCCCGTGTAGTTGTCCCACATTTCCCACTGCCATCAACCCGGCCTGGGTTCTGCCCTAGCTGTACCATTGCCTGTGGTAAATGACTACTACTCGCTGTGCCTCAGTTTCCCCTCTCTACCCTTCTCTGTTGCCCACACAGACTGTAATCTTTCTAGGGCAGGGACTGCCTCTGGCTACATGTACGTACAGCGCCCAGCCCAGTGGGGCCCTGACTTGGGCTGGTGCATTTCGTTGTTGTCGTATTAGAAACAATGACAAACAGGAAAATGTGTTATCTATTAGGTGTGTCACAGGGGTGCCGAAGAGCCCAAGCCACGGACAGGTGTGCTGGGTGCTGTGCAAACACAGAAGAAAAAGACCGTCTCTGCTCCAAACAGCTTTCAGTCGCTCCATCCCTTGATTATTGTTCCCTATAAGCCATGTATATTCATGCTTCTCCCGTTTGTTCCCAGGTTCGGTGTCATTAGCATAATGGCCTAGGAGTTATGCAAATTCAATGCAAATTAAGCACCGGGTGGTGTGTTGTTGGTTTTGCAACGTCTGGACACCCCTGAGTTACACAGACGATGGAATGAATCGCAGTGGGTGTTGGAAAAGCATATGCCAAGATTTGAGTGGCCGCTTTTATCCAAACCCTCCGGTTATGTTTGCTATCGTGTGCCGGTGGCTAACGAATGTATTTTCTCTTCGAGTTGCTAACGAACATCTTTTAGGAACCATGAAGAAACAGCTAATGCGCAGCTGAAACAAGATGTATTTATCTTGCAGCCCGCACTGGATGGAAGAATACAGGGAAGCCTCACCCCTGCTGGTACGTTTTCACACAGGCATGAGGGTGTTTTTAATGATTTGCTCAACTCCGGTGGAACTAACATGCCGTGTGAAAATAGGGACATGCAAATAGAATTGATCCTGATTGGTAAAGCTTTTTGCAAACCTAATTTGCTCACGGCTCCATGGGCTCTGACCCCTTTTGAGTGCAGTAATGGATTACTTACCTGACTGGAGCGCTCCTTAGACACCTGCTTCAATATATGATTATTTGCATCATGGTAGCGCCTTGTGGGCCTTCATTTCAATTGCAGCCCCACAGACCCCAACTGAGATCCGAACTGGGCCAGTGTCTAATCGTGTTTACGCTGGTGTCAATCCAGAGCAACCCCTGCTGACTTCAGTGGAGTCACTCTGGATTTACATCCATGGAACTGAGCTCAGAATCTGGCTCATTTTCTCCAAGTTGTGGGAGAACACCCATTGGGGGCACCAGCTCCCTTGACAAAAATGTTTTTACCCTTTCCTGTTTATTGTTACCAGGACGATGAAACAGTCACTGTTCAAAATTTTTGTGGCTAGTTGAAGAGCTATTCCCCACCCATCCCCGCCCCCAGATTCCCTTCTCTTTAAAAATATTACTCATGTTATCATGCATGCCAATTACTGGCCTCCTGCTGCTCTCTGAGCTTGCATAAAATTTATTTCTGGCAGGCATCATTAAAAATAATACCTTATGTACCTGCATAGCTGTCAGTCCCCTGAGAAGTGATGCAGAAGCTAAGGCTGATCTGTGCAACAGACCTTCACTCAGGCCCTCAATTCTTCTCCACTCTTTGCTGCTTTCTCTCTCCAGCCCTCCCACCCCCCAAGACGTCCCTTACCCAAACCATCTCCCCCACAGTCCCACTCATCAGTTGGTGCAATAATCGCGTTAGCACCTACCGGGCCCCCACGATTAACAATGTGAAGTTATACATATGGTAATCGCTTTCTATCATTTGTGTGGGCAAAGATTCCACCATCTCCTCCCTGCTCCCCGCCCCTCCCCCTTTTGCTGAAGATCGTTCGCGTTGTGATGCCGAGCACCTTAAGTGAGGGCTTTTTGGATCTCTGGTTTGTGTGTGGCGGAGGAGGCAGGAAAGATTGGCAGAAAAGGTGCCATTCAAAAGAGTTTTCTGGAGTTTTTTGGGGTGCATATGGGTATGCTCCAGCCCAGAAGATGATTTTTATTGGTAATACAGTACCAACTATGGAGCCCCCAACTGAGATCGGGTTCCCGATTGTGCAGGGCGCGGTACAGACCCCTGACTGAGATCCCGGTCCCGTTGCGTTGGGCTGTATACAAACACCTAAGAGTTAGTCCCTGCCTCAAAAAGTTTACAGTCCAAATGACAGTCGAAGTGACCGATAATCCTTAAACAATGTCTTCAAAGGTAGCCTATGCAGATGATTTCCACCCGTTTTAACGATATGGGAAGAGTCAGTGTTATTCTGTTGCTACGGCCTTGTCTACACTGGCATGTTCCTGTTTTCTCGGGTGATGCATGCAGTGGTCTTAGCTCATCTTTCCAGGTGGCCACGCCTGCTCCGTGCACTGGGCGATCCCCAGCTTGGAGCAATGCCGAGCGGCTGGACTTCATCAGCATTTGGGGAGAGGAGGCTGCCCAGTCCCAGCTGTGCTCCAGCCGTCAGAATTGTGATATGTGTGGACAGATTTCATGATGCATGACAGAAAGGGGCCGTGACCAGGACACAAGGCAGTGCAGGGTCAAAGTGAAGGAGCTGCGAAACGCCTGCCACAAATGCCTACTGCTGCGCCCACGAGCTGCCGGTTCTACAAAGAGCTGGACGCGATACTTGGTGGGGACCCCACCTCCACTGCGAAGGCCCCTGTGGATACTTCGGTGGCTCGCGTGCCAGTCAAGAGTGGACCGAGCCAGGAGGAGGAAATCTTGGACGAGGATGTGGAGGGGGACCCAGAGGCAGAGGATGACTCGGAGGTCAGGGATGCAGGCAGCCAGGAGCTCTTCTCTACCCCGGAGGAGCCTAGCTAGGCAAAGATGTCGGAGCTTGGTGAAGCGCAAACAGGAGAGGAGGCCCCTGGTAAGTGGATTTGATTTTGGGAATCGCTGAAGCAAGTTGTTGGGTGCAGAAGGGTTGCAGAAAGCAGGTTGTGTCTGTATGACGCACGTACCACCGCATGCCTAGTCTGAGCGGTGGAACAGGGTGTTGACTGACTCCCTCACTTCACGGGAATCTGCCTCAGCGATCTCCAGGAAACTCTCACGGAGACACGGGGCAATCCACTGCTGCAGGTTCTTTGGCAGAGCTGCTTTGTTTCTTGCCCCATTAAGGGTAACTTTCCCGGGCCACTCTGCCGTCACCGGGTGGGAGGGTTGGGAGTGGAAACCATTGCTGCACACGGGCGAGCTGCATAAGGGCTAGGGTGGAAGCCTCAGGCTTGGAGAAGACCCTCCCTTGATTCCCTGCTCACCCTCAGCAGTGAGATATCTGCCATAATGAACATAGCCTGTGGAAAATGTGGGGACAGTAATCATTATAAGTGCCCCCCCCCCAAGCTGGCTCTCCCGAAAAGCCACATGCCCAGTGTACAGTACAGTCCTGGAACAGTGATTTCCCCCGCCCCTGCGGTTACTCACCATTTTGGGGGTCTCGTGGCTCATGTGTGCTTGCCTGGGGTCAGCCAGTTAGTGACAGGTATGTGAATAGTGGCTGTATTTTAAAGCACTGAACCAGTGGTCTGTGTGGCAAACAATACTGCTTCTGTTAAATGTTGCGTTTTGGGTTCGCAGAGCTGACCTTGGGAGCCCAGCCTCCCTCTTTGTTATCGCCGGCTGAACGGGTGCACAGAATTAGAAAG
Source organism: Chelonia mydas (assembly GCF_015237465.2). Classification (NCBI taxonomy): domain Eukaryota; kingdom Metazoa; phylum Chordata; order Testudines; family Cheloniidae; genus Chelonia; species Chelonia mydas. The sequence goes on along the minus strand of NC_051268.2, from coordinate 994,712 downwards.
CGGCCACGAAGAACTAAGGAGGACTTTCTTCGTGAAGTCACGACGCACTCTGCAGCCAAAAAACAGGAATTGAAGGAGTGGCCGGACAGCAAGAAGAGGGACCGAAAGGAGAACACGGCACACCAGAACGGAGCCACGGAGCGGCTCTTAAAGGTTATGGAGCGCCAAGCAGACGTGCTCCAGGAGCTACTCGCTCTGCAAACCGAGCAGCTCCGCACCTGCCCTCCCCTGCAGCCGCTGTCGCAAAATTCCTTCCCATGTGCCCCCCAGACACCGCCAACACACTCTTATCAACCTCCTGGCTGCGGTCTGTACCCACCGCAGTCCACTCCTGCCCCGTCCCAGTCCAGCCCTGCGGACGCCCAGGACCCAGTGCATTCAACACCCATCCCGCTGCAGTTTGGCCCTGCTGTATTACAGTATCCACTGCATTGTACTCCAAAGGAGAAGGCTGGATATGATACCTGGACATACACAAATCTTTAACGGTCCCGGGACCCCACCCCCTCCCTTCCCCCATCCCCCCTCAGTGCTGATGTGTTGTTTTTTTTTTGTTGGTCTCTCTCCTCCGGTTGTTTTTTAATAAAAGGATTGTGTTGGTTTGAAAGCAATCTTTAGTCCATTAATTGAAAGCAACCAGAGCCCTGCAAAGCAACAGGTGATTTTCTTAAACCTTCATATTGCATCGTCTGCACCAATCATAATCCCCTCCTAGCATTACAAGCACTGCACTCCCATGCATATCACAGTGGCTTTCAGCTTCAAATTGTTGCCTCAAGGCATCCTTGATCCTTATGGCCCCACACTGCGCCCCTCTAATACCCCTGGTCTCTGGCTGTTCAAACTCAGCCTCCAGGCGCTGAGCCTCTGCGGTCCAGCCCTGAGTGAAGCTTTCACCCTTCCCTTCACAAATATTATGGAGCGTACAGCACGCGGCTATAAGCGTAGGAATATTGTTGTTGGCCAGGTCCAGCTTCCCATACAGTCATCGCCAGCGAGCTTTTAAACGGCCAAAAGCACGCTCAACAGTCATTCTGCACTTGCTCAGCCCGTTGTTGAACTGCTCCTTGCTGCTGTCAAGGCTCCCTGTGTAGGGTTTCATGAGCCACGGCATTAAAGGGTAAGCGGGGTCTCCGAGGATCAGAGTGGGCGTTTTGACTTCCCCTACGGTGATCTTCTGGTCCGGGAAGAAAGTTCCAGCTTCCTGAACAGGCCAGTGTTCCAAAAGATGCGTGTGTCATGCCCCTTTCCGGACCGGCCTGCATTAATGTCTGTGAAATGCCCACGGTGATCCACAAGTGCCTGGAGAACCATTGAGAAGTACCCCTTGTGATTAATGTACTCGGTGGCTAGGGGGGTCTGGTGCCAGAATTGGAGTGTGCGTGCCATCTATCGCCCCTCCGCAGTTAGGGAAGCCCACTTGTGCAAAGCCATCCACGACGTCACGCACGTTGCCCAGAGTCACGGTCTTTTGGAGCAGGTTGCCATTAATGGCCCTGCACACTTGCATCAACACAACTCCAACGGTCGACTTTCCCACTCTGAACTGGTTAGCGACCCATCGGTAGCAGTCTGGAGTAGCCAGATTCCACAGTGCAATCACGACGCGCTTCTCCAGCACCAGGGCAGCGCTCAGGCTCGTGTCCTTGCACCGCAGGGCTGGGGCGAGCTCGTCACACAGTCCCATGAATGTGGTTTTCCTCCTGTGAAAATTCTGCAACCGCTGGTCGTTATCCCAAACGTGTATCACGATGTGATCCCACCACTCAGTGCTTGTTTCCCGAGCCCAAAAGCGGCGTTCCACGGTGGTCAGCACCTCCGTGAATGCCACAAGCATTCTCCTGTCATAGCTACTACACGTGGCGAGATCGATGTCGCACTCCTCTTGCCTTTGGAGTTGAAGGAATAACTCCACTGCCACTCGTGACGTGTTGGTCAGAGCGAGCAGCATCCTGGTCAGCAGTGCGGGATCCATTCCTGCAGCCCGACAGAGACAGCATGAGCCGTACACAAACCGTTGAAAGATGGCGCCAAACGCGGACGGAAGCACAGGGATTGCTGGGACGCGAAGCAATGCATCACGGGGCATTGGGACAGGACTCAGGATGTCCCGCGACCCCCTCTGCCTTCCCACAACTCTTAGCAGCAGAAGAGGAAGAAAAGGAGGACTTGTGGCACCTTAGAGACTAACCAATTTATTTGAGCATAAGCTTTCGTGAGCTACAGCAGACGCTCTATGGGATATCTGCCCAGAGTGCACCTCTCCGAATATCACCGCAAGTGTGAACACCTTATTGCGCAGGCAGCTGACAGTGTGAACACACAACAGCGGTTTCTCTTCAGCGCTCTCTGTAACACTGCCAGTGTAGATGTGCCCTAAGAGATCATTAGGGACACACAAAAGGGGGTCTGAGACAGACTGCTACATTTCTTAAAGGACACTGTTTTAATTAATTGTCAACTCCTAAACTAATTAACAGACTTGCCTGAAAATCACTTCACTGCACGCTCGAAGAATAAGGGCTGGAATTTTAGGCAGGACATAACTGTATGTTGCATATGTAATAAAAAAGGATGGATCCCAACTTTAAGTGCAAAACTTACCTTAATTTTTGTGACGTGGTGCCTCCATAGCAGAGAAGACAGACAAAAGAAGTGGGAATGGAAACAGGCATAAAGCAGGGCACAAAGTGACTGAACCCAGGTCGATGCCTGACCTGGGAAACCGCAGGTGGCTTCATAGCTTCACTGAGTTTAAAGCCAGAAGGGATCAACAGATGAACTAGCCTGACTTCCAGGCCCGGGGATTTCAAGCCCCAAACCAATCTGGATGATTACGAGTCCTTGAGACATTTCCGATGATGGTTAAATCTACCACCCACCTGCAAAGCAGTGAGGAGGTGTACAAGTAAATCTCCCTTAAAAAAACCATTAAAAATGTAAGCTGGGTTTCTCCCCCGCCCTGTCCCCCTTCCCGACTAGCTCTTTTGATTAATTATCTTTGTAGGGCACCCAGTGCCTCTCCAAGTGTTGTTATTGTTCCCCACTTAGCACTGTGAGGGCTGTTAATTAGGAAGGCTCTTGGCTTTGGGGAGTTGATTTTTAGCTCATTACGAGTGAGACTGAGGGTGTAGCTGGTGCTAAGAGCCGATTTGCAACCGGCATGCTTAGTAGGAGAGGCTTGAAAAACCTTGCTGGGAGTCAGGGGCCAAGGTAAAGAGAGAAGAACACGAGCGGCCTGATTCCTGGGGGCAAGGATGGGTTAAATTCCTGTGTCCTACAGTGGGCCCGTACCAGGAAACTCTTGACCAGCAGCAGTCCTTTCTTATGGCTTGGCAGACAGTTGAGAGCACATCTGCTGATCTCAGCTGGGGCAGGATGATTTCAGGTGACTGTGGTGGATTGAAAACTGTGTAAAAATGGACACCTAAGGGGTTGCCTGGTCCTGCTTGCAGGCCAGGGGCCTCTTTAGGGCAGCATGCAATCTGTGTCCTGTGTCGTCATCTGGCCGAGGTGGAGTGAGTTGTGCCTCTGACTTAGGGAGCAGCCTGCTTTGTCTCTCGCTGGTTTTGGTTCTGGTGTGGATACCCCTGAGCGACAGAGTGATACAAGTGTAGGTCTGCAGTGTTGACCAGACCTTCCAGCAATTCAGGAAACCCAGCCGGTGCTGTTCATGGAGCACTGGTTGAATACCCTGGCAGACAGATCCTTCATGTGCCAATAAAAGTCCCTCCTCAAAACTCACCTCTTCCATAACAGAACACGGCAGCCCGAAAACACTGCTCCCGATCGGCTAAAAAATGCATGTGTTGTATTATTTGTGTTACATTGCCTCCCACCATGACTTGCTTTTTCATCTCATCCACCTATGATGTCTCTTAGCTTGGGGGCAGGGACTATATGTCTGTACCGGGCCTAGCACAAGGAGGCTCCCGCCTGGCTGGCTTCTAGGCACTCCCACAACTTAAATTGTTTATTAATAGCTTCAGTTTCTGGGTGGTTCCTGGTTTTAAGGTGTAGGATCCAATGGCAGGTGTTGATTCAGACCAGGGTCTCTCTCTCTGTCTCTCTCAGTGGCCAATGCCAGGTGCCCCAGAGGGAATGAACCGAACAGGGAATCATCAAGTGATCCATCCCCTGTCACCCATCCCCAGCTTCTGGCAAACAGAGCCTAGGGACACTTTCCCTGTGGATTCAAAATGGCTCAAAAGAAATAATTTCCCAGACAGTGCATTGCTGGCCTGTGGAACACCCTGCCACTTGAAGTTATCGAGGAAGAGGAGGCAGAAAGGTTCAAAGGAGGGCTGGCCGTTTATACGAGTGAGACTATCCAGAGTTATGATAGCTCATGCTGAGGGATATTAGTCCTTGCAGTTCATTGTTCAAGCCAATCTCTGTTAGAGACCAGTATGAAACCTAACGTAGGGGCAAATTAGCTCATTGCGGGGTTCTTGTACCTTCCTCTGAAAAGAGGATACTGGGGTCTGATCCAGTCCAGCAATTCCTATGTTTTCTTTACCCCTTAGAGGTCTAGCTCAGCCGTCCACAGGCCCGATGCTCAGACAGACGCAGGCTCCTGGCAAGTGCTAGCTGTCCCGCGGGCGCTCCCCTCTCCTCGGGAGCTGTGTCGGAGGAGAAGCAGCCGGCTGAAACGAAAGAGACTGGAGAACGGTAGCGTGATGTCGGTCTGTTACCACCTGGAGGATCTGAAGAAAAGGCAAAGCAGCATTGATCAGTATGGAATTGAATTTATTGATCGGTCGGGCGTCTGTGGGAGGGGAATGAGTGGGACTTGCGTTGTTTCTCTATTCCTGCATTGCACAGTGTCAGTCAATGCAGCGAAACCATTAATGGCATTAAGACGGAGGGCTGTGTACATACCCAAGTAAAGTGATAAAACTCTCAGGCCTTGTCTGGGTTTGTCTAGCTTCACTTTGCAGCATCGAATTTCTGTTCCCCAGGATAGACTGTGATCAAGTCACCCTTGTACCTTCTCTTTCTTAAAGTAAATCGGTTGAGCTCCTGGCATCTCTCACTACGTTAAACCAATACAACCCCCTGACTAAGTGCCTCTCAATGTTTCCAGACTCCTGTAGCCCTTGCAGGAGTCTGATTTGTCTTGCCTACCCCCCCCAAGTTTCACTGCACTTCAAAACGACATGCTTACAAAATCAGACCTAAAAATGCAAGTGTCCCAGCCACACTGTGACTGAAAAAACGGCTGACTTCATCATTTGTAGCAGACAATTATAAAACCAATCAATTGGAATATAACGATTGGATGTACATTTCAGTGTGTAGTCTATGGAGCCGTATATACAAGTCATTGTCTGCGTGAAATTTTAGTTTGTCCTGACTTCGCTAGTGCTTTTTATGTCACGTCCCCCTGGTTGAGAACCGCTGGTCTAAGAGACCGAAGTGATGGGGCAGAAAGATTTGGAGGACTGCATCTCTTTCTGTCAGAAATCCCAAACACTCCTTCGTGCCGTTGGCAAGGTGCGTTTGTTGCTGTTGATTTCGAGGCTGTCATTTTATCTTTTTTGCTTCCTAACTATTGATTGCTGTGGGTTTTAAATCTTGCAAGCTATGCAGGTTTGGCCAGGTTTGGCATCTGGAGGGGGAGGGCTTCAGTTTTCCCTTATAATTCGGGTTGCCAATTTTGGTTGGAGATTCATCACATCACATAATCTTTAATTAAAGGTTAATGTTTAATTCCTGGAGACGCTATAATGCGTCAGGAGGTAATGGTGGTGCACTCGCTGCAATATCTGCTAGGGGGCGCTGTGCTGCAGGGGGCGGGGGGCTCAGCAGGGGGCGCTCTCCCCTGGCAGGCAGGGCTGACTATGATCCCCCAGTGTGGTGCTAGGGGGCGCTCTGCTTTGGGGAATTGTCTTCCCGGATCTTTGTAATAATTAAATAATCCCGGCGGTTTTAAGTCAGGTGTTAATCTCGTTGTCCCAGCCAACTTCCAACCTGAGTAATTAAAGTTACGGGGTGACTTGATTGCAGTCTATAAGTACTTACAAGGGGGGAACCAATATTTAATAGCGGGCTCTTCAATCTAGCCGAGAAAGGTCGAACACGGTCCAATGGCTGGAAGGAGAAGCTAGACAAATTCAGACTGGAAATAAGGCAGACATTTTTAACAGTGAGCGTAATTAATCATTGGAATCATTTACCCATCTTTGGGTGGATTCTTCACCACTGTCAATTTTTAAATCAAGATTGGGTGTTTTCTTAAAAGGTCTGCTCTCGGGAATATTTCGGGGCAGGTCTCTGGCCTGGGTTATACAGTGGTCCCCCCCAGCGTAGGAATCTATGAAACGGTCATTGGGGTGGTCGGTTCGTAACTCTGAGGATCTACGGTACCGGGCCCCCAATCTCAGTTCAGGCCTCTCGGTACTCCTGGGGCATATTCGAGTGTTTGCAAACACTGTGCTGTGTGCATGGTGCTTTGCAGGTTGAAGCGGTGGAAATGGGGTGGATATGGATCCCCAGCCAACTCTGAAGGGCTTGAAGGCGCCGCTGTCTCTCTCGCAGAAGAATTGCAAAGCGGAAGGGACCTGCTGAGCCATTTGACAAAACCAAGACCTTCCTGGCTCTGTGGAGAGGAGTCTTTTGTTAGCAGCAGCAGGCAGGTGAGTGGGGTGTGTGGATCACACACACGGGTGAATGAATGGGCTTAGGGGTTCTTTTTAAACCTCTCTTGTTCACTGTGTGAGGTGCACTTTCCGGTTTTTGTTCCGATGGAAAACGGTGGCTCAGAACATAGGGAAAGCGGCTCATTCATGGTCCAGCCAGTCCTATAACCCGTTTCCAACGATGGAACAAGAAACCCCATGGGAACCATATTCCTAACCTCCAATTACTTGGGGATTGACTCATGCCTTAAGGCAGGAGGTGTCATATCCCTTCCAAACCTCTTGCTGAGTTGGAAATCCTGATTAGTCTCACTCTGGATGTTCTCTTTAGCCTCCCGAATCCTGCTAATCATAGAAATGTTGGGCTGGAAGGGACCTGTGCTGAGGCAAGAAGAAGTAAACCTGGACCATTTTGCTGACTGGTGTTTGTCTAACCTGTTCTTAATAACCTCCAGGGAATGGGGATTCCACAACCCCCCTAGGTAACCCGTTCCTGTGTTTAACTGTCCTTAGAGTCAGAAAGTGCTTCCGAATATCTAATCTAAATCTCCTTTGCTGAAAACTAGGCCACATCCTTCTTGTCCTGTCCTCCGTGGATATAGAGAACAATTGATCACTATCCCTCTTTATAACATATTTGAAGATTGTTATCTGGTCCCCCCTCAGCCTAAAGGTGCCCCGTTCTTTGAACTTTTCCTCCTAGGTCAGGTTTTCTAAAACTTTGATCATTTTTGTGGCTCTCCTCTGGGGTCTCTCCAATTTGTCCATGTTTTTCTTAAAGTGTTATGCTCAAAACTGGACAGAGTACTCCACCTGAGGCCTCACCAGTGCCAAATAAACCAAAACAATTACCTCTGTGTCTTACATACGCTCCTGTCCTCAATGAGATATTGTGGCAGTGAGTTACATGGGCTAATTGTGACTTGTGTGGACAAGTTTTTCCTCTGAGCGGTTTTTAATTTGCTGCCTTCCAGTTGAATTGAATTACCCCTCTTGTTCTTGTGTTATGGATAAATGAATGGAAGGGTCAACCCTACTTCTCTTTTATCATTTCATATAACTTTATTACCTCTCGCGCGGGGTAGGAAATGATTTTCCCATCCTGTGAGAATCTCTGAGATTTTGTAAATTTTCCCTGTCCCAAATCAGAACGAAAAGTCAAAATGTTTGCAAACGGAACATCTGGGGGGGGGGGGGGGGGGATCAGTTTGGATCGGTTCAATCGAAATCTGTCCTTTCAATCATTCTGAAATTTTTCATTTTGATTTTCACTTTTTTTTTTTAACATTTTTTAAATGACAAACTCACGTCAATTTCAAAATAAAAAGTAATTTCACACCTTCAGTTTTAAAATGTCAAAACAGCCGGTTTTCACAATTTAAATGTTGTCCCCCCCAGTTTTTTTCAAAGCAGGAATATTTGTTTAAATTAGTCCTGGCCTGCAAAAAGTTTAAATTCCGATGAACTGGCATTTTCCAGCCCAAAAAAAATTTTTTTTTGAATCAACCAGCTGTAATCATGTCCCTTTGTATTCCTCTCAAGCAGTTTTATAAACACAGCCCTCTCTCTTCTCTGTGGATGACTTCACCTGCTCTCAAGGTGACACCCCTTAGATCTGCAGGGCCAGTGCAGCTAGGAAAGAGCAAGCCGCATCCCTTTCTGCCTCTGACATCTCCGACCAAACTGTCTGCTCGGACCCACTTGGCAAATCTTCATCCTGATGACGTCAGAGGCAGAACAAACCTAGCTGGGTTTTCACATCCCAGGCAACGGTTGGTGATTAAAACAACAGATTAAATCAATTACTCTTTAAGGGGCCACCGGACTCCTCGTTGTTTTTGTGGATACAGACTAACACGGCTACTCCCTGATATTTGGTGATTAAAGGAATTGTTAAGACCTTGACTCATAGAACGAGGACATTTTCTCTGGAAATCGGGTCCTGGTGCAGAAGTAAACGGGAGGGCAGTCTTCCTACTGCCTCAGCATGGCAGGGGGATGGATTAGATGACCTCTTGAGGTCTCTTCCAGTCCTACATTTCTATGATTCTGTGGACTGGGCCCTAACGTGTACAGCGGCCCCTGGGAGAAGGCTGGCTTTGTAATCATAGGAAGTCCTGGAGAAGATGCACAGTAAGGCTCTGGGTGTGTGGAAAGGGGCAGTGAACCAGCAGCTGAGTGCCGCCCCAAGGAGGGTTGCAGTTCAGCGGGCATTATCCGTTTACCCTCCAAGGAGAGTCCGGTGTGATGGATAAGGTACAGGACTCGGGCGTAGGACGTCTGGGCTAGGAACTATTACGCTGGTAACCTTTTCTATTTCCATTCCTTTGCACTCAGTGGAGCCACGGCCGCAGCATGGGAGAGCAGCAAGGGACCCCCGAGGAAAGCCGGGTGGTCTCCTCCCTCGTGGCCATGGCAGACCGACCCCAGCTGCCGGTCAGGTGCCTGCCTGAGGAAGCCTTCTGGGGCTTTGGGCACCAGCCAGAAGAGTGATCTTGAAGTGCTCAGCGTTAGCGTGGGGGATGGAGGGGACTATCACCCACGCACGCTTGCAGCAGGCCTTCTATTGAAAGTGGATTAACTCTCCTCTCCTGACATCGGGTGACGGGAAAGCGAACTCCCCGAGAGCCTGCTCGGTTCCTGGTTATTGACTGTTTCGTGCCTTGGGTTTTGGGTGTTGTTTTTTTTTTTCGGCAAGGAAAGCAACCGATTCCTTCTTTGACGCTCTCTGTGGGCTTTCGGGACACGGCTCCGCAGCCAGAAAGACACCGGCAGAGACTTCAGGATTGTTTCCATAGTGATTCAGTGAGTAGAAGAGGAGGCTGCCTGTATTCCCCCGCACCCCGCTCCTACATATCGGAGGGGTGTTTCAGTTATCAAACGCTTAGAGCGCAAACCAACCCAGGGAACCGTGTCTAAGGAATCTACTGCCTTCAGCTCCTGGACATGATGAGCCACCCTGACACACGCTGAAACAGCCTCAAAGCCATGTCCCCTGGCCGCCCTCCCACCAAAAATACTCAGATAAGCCTCCAGCCTGGGACCTTGTCAGAACCTGAGCTGAAGTTTGGATCCGTCTCTGCCCCGGGTGGAAGGCTGTGGGACCCTACCCTCCTGGGAGACAGCTTGCGCTCCCCTCTTCCTGCGGGAAGGGCCAAAGCCATGGGTGGCCCGGTCCCGGGACACTTGAATACGCTTCTCTTCTCCCCAGCAAGAGCCGTCCAGGTGAGGTAAGTGTGGAGAGGGGCACCGAGGGGAGAGGCGATACTGCTGGCTTTCCCCAAAACTAGGTGTCAGGGAGAGTGGGGTGCGAATCCAGACCAGTTCTGCCCCAGCCAGTTCCCCTGTCTGTAGTTTCGGGGTAATCACCCTCGAGGAAATACCTTGGGCCGAACGCCTGACCCTCCAGCGCTCTTTGGAAAACCCAAGCCCCCCTCCTGGCTCATTTCGGAAGGCCGACGTGAATGAAAACAGCGAGGGTGAAATTCAGTTGGGGCCGGTGAATTTCCCCGAGAGAACAGCCAGGGTTCTTACCCTCTTTGTGCTGCGTCTTTCAGCAAGGGCTGGGGCTGGCTGAGGTCCATCCACCGTTGCACCTGACTCGTCCAATGCGGCGGGATAAAAACACAGGTTCTCGGCAATGCTCAGACCGTCTATTGTCACTGCAAAATGATCAGCGTTGGGCTTCTGAAGGCGTCACATAATAGCCTGCTGTGACTAGCATCTCTGGATAGACCAGATGTTTGGCAAGCGTGCATTAGAGTGAGGGGTTTGCAGTGTGGCCGTACGCAATTAGCTCATGCTGTACTGTAATATCTGAGGTCAGCAAAGCACATAAGTCCATGCGTAAGCCTATCGATGTCCAGCAAGGAGTGAAAGTACCTAGCTGAACGCAGGCCCGACTGATTCATGCTTTCACTGTTCCAGAACATTTAACGTATACTTTGTGAAGTTCAGTAAGGGTTAACAAGAGAGCTCTGTTGTTCAACTCTAGGAGAAGTGACCCTAAAGGTTTATTGGACGATTCCTTCGTTTATCTCACGGTAGAGTGACCCTACGCAAAATTTGCGCTAGCATTCTTGTCTCGGTTTTGCTGCTTTTCGATGCCTAAGGCTTAGCTCAGCTTGTCTGGAAAGGTTATTTAGACAGTGGTTGTACACTCCTCTATTCGTTATGGGAAATGTAGCTTATTTATTATCCGCACTATTAAACGAAGTGGAAACACTTGGCCGTGTTTACATTTTTTCCCCTATCAAAAGAGCTTCATGGAAAGAAGCTGTAAATAGGACAGAGGCAAATTTTTGCCGTGGTAGCATCTCTCGGGGGCCCCGATGTGCCAGGTGCTATGCAGACACAGGAGTGGGAGATTCGGAGCTCGTCCGCACAAGACACCATCGAAATAGACAAAAGGTGGGCAGGGAAATAGAGGGAAAGGGACTTGCCCTAGGTCACACAGCACTTCAGTGGCAGAGCTGTGATTAGAAACCTGGTAGCCTCACTGCCAAGCCACTGTCACAACCCACTAGGCCACCCTGCCGCTTCTCCAGCCTGGCTCCCCTCTCTTGCTTTTTGCTCGCCCAGGCTCTGAGTCACTCCTTCGCGGAGGAGCCCCGCACTTCAGCTTTGATGTGAAGGTTTACGTGGCACGGAGGCGAACTGCCCTTTCAGAACCTGGCCCGTCACAGCACCATCGAAGGCCCGAGTGCGAAAGAGCAGGGCTGGGTTTCTCCTCAGGGCTGCAAACGATAATGGCCCGAGATTTCCCCCCGCCCCATTAGCGAGGCCTTGCTGCCTCCCAAGATGCTTTGCAGGGATAAAGAAAGTGATCCCAGCACCCAAGGAAGGTTCAAATTAAATTGACGAGCGGTGGAGATATCGGTTTTCAATGCTGTAATGGATTTACCCTGGGGTAACTCAGATCAGCGTCCTCTCGTTCATCCTCTGGCTCCAGCGCAATGTCGCCTGGAAGACGCACCTCGCCCTGCCACAATCTGCTGAGAGTGCCGGGAGCGGGCCGCCAGGGCGGGGGATTTGAATGGGAGGCCGCTTTCGTTCCCAGGCGGCCGGGTGTGGCGAGAACGGACCATCCTGGGCCACGCTGGTTTTCAGGGAGGACTCGTGCGCCTAAATCACTGGTGTGGCTTTGAAAAGGCTGCCAGCCATGCGTTCCCCACCTTCAAAGGAGAATCCTTCTGTTCTCCCCTGCCTTGCTCGCCGCATGCAGGTCTCCAAGGCAGGGTCTGTTCCTGGCTGTGTGTCTGTGCCACGCCCGGCCCAAGGGGGTCCCCGCTCTCAGTCAGGGTCTGGGCGAGAGGCAGGGCAGTTGGGATTTAAAAAGCAAAATTCAACCATGCCTTGATGACGACGCGAAATGCCTGCTGCTACACACGGCTCGTGTCCCGCAGGATACAGGAACATGACCTTTCTTGCGTCGGAATTTCTTTTTCTCCCGCGGTGCTTGCCCCGTGTACCCACAGAGGCGCAGCTGGGGGGTCTGTCGGGCCCAGATTCCCTTTCCTAGGGGGTCAGATTCATGAAAGAAGCTGGCAACACGTGGTAGGTGGCACAAAGTGTTGCCAATTACTTCAGGTTTGCAGTCATTTCCTCCGGGCATCACAAGCCTTTTTGGCATGTCGACCAGCAAGAAGGAAAAAACACCAAACAGAACACCCCAGGGAAACACATGAGGGGATCAAAATCATGCACTGAGCAGCCCAGGGAAGGCCGTGCATGCCTGGGAAAAATGCAGATTACCTCACCCGACTCACCTTCCAACACAATCCACGCGGAGAGGTGCAAATTCCCGCCCCCAGCCCGATTCCACTTCCGAGATGTGCCCGTTTGCTAACCGTGGCCGTAATACGTCCGCGCCGGGAACGGAACAGCGTGCCAAGGGAACCCGGCTCCCGTCAGCTCCAGCTTCAAGCAGCGGCTGCCGGTTCTGAAACGACATCTCTCCCTAGGCGGTCACTTGTCGTCCTGGGGCTAATGGTGGCACCCAAATCCACAGATTCCCCATCCAAACTTTTTTTTTTTTTGGATGGAAAATTAGGTTTGGGATGGAGTTAAAATTTCCCCAGAAAACGTCTGTGCCCTTTGACCACTGAAGACCCCCAGATTTGGACATTTTTCCATTTGGGGCAGTTTGGGGGGGGAGTTTTAATTTTTTTGTCACTTCTTGGCTGGAAATTTTTTTTTTTTGGCCAAAGGTTTCTCAACTTTTGGCAGCTTTCAGCCCATTTTTAGGTATTGATTTGGCCCAAATTGTCGGAGTTTTCAGTTGCTTGAAAACCAAATCAATCAATCAAATTGGAGGGTTTTGACCAAAAGTTCAAAATTTTCCACTGAAAACGCGGATGATTGCGGTCCATCGCCGAGGCTTTGGCCGGCATCGTTCTGACTCCGCAGCCAATGTGACAAAACCAGCAACATGAACAATTCCTCGGGGAAAGGACAAGGTGTGCCATTGTGCCGGGAGCTGTACAAATACGGAACGCAAAGACAGCCCCGGCCTTGCAGAGCTGGCAATCGAAGTACTAGCCCCGAAACAACAGGCGGGCACAGAGGGAAGCACGAGGTGAAACCGCTGTGCATTCAGGGTGGTTTCTTTTGGGGCAACGTACCAGGAGCCCCTTTGCGGGCACCAGAAAGGGGTCTTGAAGTGAGGGGGAATGAGCCCTCTAAGAGCCCCCTTGCCCAGGCCTCTGCTCCGGTCCTGCTCCCGGACGCAGCGGGGATTGCGGTGTCCCGCTCTACGGCTACGATCTGCTCCGTGGGAAGCAAAGCATGCGTTCGAACAGCCCGGAGGGTGCTCTCGTTGACCCTGGGGACAAGACCTGAAGGCCGGGAGTGCACAGCCACCCGCCACCCGACTCCGGTCCTGCCCCAGCCCCAGAAACGGGGCAACAGAGACTCGGGGGGCCCTCGGATGGGAGACTGGCCCCGATTCCTCACTGGTTAGCCCCTGACGTTGGCTTGGCATGGGCCGAAGTGGGGCGACGAGGCTGGGGTGTGGGTGGGGGATCCGGCTCGGCGTGGACACTGTGGAAAACGATATGCAGTGAGCTATAGCGTTCGGCCTTATACAGAACCAGAGCATGCAGATCACATTGAAAACTATAGATTGTGGTCCGTACGGCTGGGCCCCATAGAGAACCACGCCCCGCGGTCCCTACGGCCGGGACCCGTAGAGACCCACGCCCCGCGGTCCCTACGGCCGGGACCCGTAGAGACCCACGCCCCGCGGTCCGTACGGCCGGGACCCGTAGAGACCCACGCCCCGCGGTCCCTACGGCCGGGACCCGTAGAGACCCACGCCCCGCGGTCCCTACGGCCGGGACCCGTAGAGACCCACGCCCCGCGGTCCCTACGGCCGGGACCCGTAGAGAACCACGCCCCGCGGTCCCTACGGCCGGGACCCGTAGAGAACCACGCCCCGCGGTCCCTACGGCCGGGACCCGTAGAGAACCACGCCCCGCGGTCCCTACGGCCGGGACCCGTAGAGAACCACGCCCCGCGGTCCCTACGGCCGGGACCCGTAGAGAACCACGCCCCGCGGTCCCTACGGCCGGGACCCGTAGAGAACCACGCCCCGCGGTCCCTACGGCCGGGACCCGTAGAGAACCACGCCCTGCGGTCCCTACGGCCGGGACCCGTAGAGAACCACGCCCCGCGGTCCGTACGGCTGGGCCCTGTAGAGAACCACGCCCCGCGGTCCCTACGGCCGGGACCCGTAGAGAACCACGCCCCGTGGTCCGTAGGGCCGGGCCCCGTAGGGAACCACGCCCCGCGGTCCCTACGGCCGGGACCCGTAGAGAACCACGCCCCGCGGTCCCTACGGCCGGGACCCGTAGAGAAACACGCCCCGTGGTCCGTAGGGCCGGGCCCCGTAGAGAACCACGCCCCGCGGTCCGTACGGCCGGGACCCGTAGAGAACCACGCCCCGTGGTCCGTAGGGCTGGGCCCCGTAGGGAACCACGCCCCGCGGTCCCTACAGCCGGGACCCGTAGAGAACCACGCCCCGTGGTCCGTACGGCTGGGCCCCATAGAGACCCACGCCCCGCGGTCCCTACGGCCGGGACCCGTAGAGAACCACGCCCCGCGGTCCCTACGGCCGGGACCCGTAGAGAAACACGCCCCGCGGTCCCTACGGCTGGGCCCTGTAGAGAACCACGCCCCGCGGTGCCTACGGCCGGGACCCGTAGAGAACCACGCCCCGTGGTCCGTAGGGCTGGGCCCCGTAGGGAACCATGCCCCGCGGTCCCTACGGCCGGGACCCGTAGAGAACCACGCCCCGTGGTCCGTAGGGCTGGGCCCCGTAGGGAACCACGCCCCGCGGTCCCTACGGCCGGGACCCGTAGAGAACCACGCCCCGCGGTCCCTACGGCCGGGACCCGTAGAGAACCACGCCCCGCGGTCCGTACGGCTGGGCCCTGTAGAGAACCACGCCCCGCGGTCCGTAGGGCTGGGCCCTGTAGAGAACCACGCCCCGCGGTCCGTAGGGCTGGGGCCCGTAGAGAACCACGCCCCGCGGTCCGTACGGCTGGGCCCTGTAGAGAACCACACCCCGTGGTCCGTAGGGCCGGGCCCCGTAGGGAATCACGCCCCGCGGTCCATAAGGCCGGGCCCCGTAGAGAACCACGCCCCACGGTCCGTAGGGCCGGGCCCCGTAGAGAACCACACCCCACGGTCCCTACGGCCGGGCCCCGTAGAGAACCACGCCCTGCGGTCCATACGGCCGGGCCCCCTAGAGAACCACGCCCCACGGTCCGTACGGCCGGGCCCCCTAGAGAACCACGCCCCGTGGTCCGTAGGGCCGGGACCCGCAGGGAATCACGCCCTGTGGTCCGTAGGGCCGGGACCCGTAGGGAATCACGCCCCGCGGTCCGTACGGCCGGGCCCCCTAGAGAACCACGCCCTGCGGTCCGTACGGCCGGGCCCCCTAGAAAACCACACCCCGTGGTCTGTGGGGCCGGGCCACGTAGGGAATCACGCCCTGCGGTCCGTAGGGCCGGGCCCCATAGAGAACCACGCCCCGCGGTCCATAGGGCTGGGACCCGTAGAGAACCATGCCCCGCGGTCCGTACGGCCGGGCCCCCTAGAGAACCACGCCCCGCGGTCCGTAGGGCTGGGCCCCGTAGGGAACCACGCCCCGCAGTCCGTAGGGCCGGGCCCCCTAGAGAACCACACCCCGCGGTCCGTAGGGCCGGGCCCCGTAGGGAATCATGCCTAGCGATCCGTAGGGCCGGGCCCCATAGAGACCCACACCCCGTGGTCCGTAGGGCCGGGCCCCCTAGAGAACCACGCCCCGCGGTCCGTAGGGCCGGGCCCCATAGACACCCACACCCCGCGGTCCGTAGGGCCGGGCCCCCTAGAGAACCACGCCCCACGGTCCGTAGGGCCGGGCCCCATAGAGACTCACACCCCGCGGTCCGTAGGGCCGGTCCCCGTAGGGAATCACGCCCTGCGGTCCGTAGGGCCGGACCCCATAGGGAATCACGCCCCGCGGTCCGTACGGCCGGGCCCCCTAGAGAACCACGCCCCGCAGTCTGTAGGGCCGGGCCCCACAGAGAACCACGCCCTGCGGTCCGTAGGGCCGGGCCCCATAGAGACCCACGCCCCGCGGTCCGTAGGGCCGGGCCCCATAGAGACCCACACCCCGCGATCCGTAGGGCCGGGCCTCGTAGGGAACCACGCCCCGCGGTCCGTAGGGCCGGGCCCCATAGAGACCCACACCCCGCGGTCCGTAGGGCCGGGCGCTACAGAGACCCGCCTCCGCCCCGCCCCGCCCCGCGGTCCATACGGCGCTATAGCGCCCGCCCCGCGGCTCGGCCCCGCCCCCCGCCGGCCCCGCCCCCGGCGCACGGCGCCCCGCCCCCCCGTGCGCGCTGCGCTCACACGCACCGGGCGGGCGGCGGGGCCTGGGGCTGCGCGGGGCGATGGCGGCCGGCGGCGCGGGCGGAGGCGGCGGAGCCCCGGCAGGTACCGGCCCGCGCGGAGCTTCTCCAGGGGCCCGATCCCCGGTGCACTGGGCGGGGTTTGGGGCAGGGAGGGGCTGCTGGGGGTGTGGGGGGCAAGTGCATGCTGGGGGGCAGGGAGGGGCTGGGGGTAGGTGCATGCCAGGGGGGTCTGGGGGGCAGGGAGGGGCTGGGGGCAGGTGCATGCTGGGGGCGTGTGGGGGATCCTGGGGGGCAGAGAGGAGCTGGGGGGTAGGGGTAGGTTCACGCTGGGGGCATGTGGGGGCGGGGTCTGTGGGGCAGGAAGGGGCTGGGGGCAGGTGCATGCTGGGGGCATGTGGGGGGTTCTGTGGGGTGGCGGTAGGTGCATGCTGGGGGCATGCGGGGGATCCTGGGGGGCAGGGAGGAGCTGGGGGGGGTAGGGATAGGTTCACGCTAGGGGCATGTGGGGGGGTCTGTGGGGCAGGGAGGGGCTGCTGGGGGGCAGGTGGACACTGGGGGGTGGGGGGCAGGAAGAGGCTACTGGGGGTGTGGGGGGATCTGTGGGGGCAGGTGCATGTTGGGGGCATGTGGGGGGGGGGTCTGTGGGGCAGGGAGGGGCTGCTGGGGGGCAGGTGGACACTGGGGGGGTGGGGGGCAGGAAGAGGCTGCTGGGGATGTGGGGGGTCTGTGGGGGCAGGTGCATGTTGGGGGTGTGTGGGGGGGTCTGTGGGGCAGGGAGGGGCTGCTGGGGGGCAGGTGGACACTGGGGGGTGGGGGGCAGGAAGAGGCTGCTGGGGATGTGGGGGGTCTGTGGGGGCAGGTGCATGTTGGGGGCATGTGGGGGGGGTCTGTGGGGCAGGGAGGGGCTCCTGGGGGTGTGGTGGGCAGGTGCATGCTGGGGGTGTGGGGGGTATGTGAGGCAGGGAGGGGCTGGTGGTGGCAGGTGGATGCCCAGGGCGTGGGGGGGGGCTCTGTGGGGCAGACAGACGCTGCTGGGGTGTGTGTGTCGGGGGCAGGTGGATGCCGGACGTGTGGGGGGCTCTGTGGGGCAGGGAGGTGCTCCTGGTGGGTATGGGGGGGCAGGTGGATGCCGGGCGTGTGGGGGGCTCTGTGGGGCAGGGAGTTGCTCCTGGTGGGTGTGGGGGGGGGCAGGTGGATGCCCAGGGCGTGTGGGGGGGGGCTCTGTGGGGCAGACAGACGCTGCTGGGGTGTGTGTCGGGGGCAGGTGGATGCTGGACGTGTGGGGGACTCTGTGGGGCAGGGAGGTGCTCCTGGTGGGTGTGGGGGGGCAGGTGGATGCCGGGCGCGTGGGGGGCTCTGTGGGGCAGGGAGGTGCTCCTGGTGGGTGTGGGGGGGCAGGTGGATGCCGGGCGCGTGGGGGGCTCTGTGGGGCAGGGAGGTGCTCCTGGTGGGTGTGGGGGGGCAGGTGGATGCCGGCCGTGTGGGGGGCTCTGTGTGGCAGGGAGGTGCTCCTGGTGGGTGTGGGGGGGCAGGTGGATGCCGGGCGCGTGGGGGGCTCTGTGGGGCAGAGAGATGCTGCTGGGGTGTGTGTCGGGGGTAGGTGGATGCTGGACGTGAGGGGGCCTCTGTGGGGCAGGGAGGTGCTCCTGGTGGGTGTGGGGGGGCAGGTGGATGCCGGGCGCGTGGGGGGCTCTGTGGGGCAGGGAGGTGCTCCTGGTGGGTGTGGGGGGGCAGGTGGATGCTGGGGGAGTGTGATGGCAGGTGCATTGTGGGGGTGTGGGGGGGACATTGGAGTTGGGGGGTGCTTGCGATGGGGGCAGGGAGCGGGTGCTGGGTTGGGGGTACACTGGTGGGGTGGGGAGATTGGGGCCGGGTGGGGGCTGGTGGGGGTGTGGAGGGCCGGTGGACGCTGGGGGTCTGCAGCTGTTGGTGAGGGGGGCAGGGGGTGGAAGGGAGGGGATGCTGGGCAGTGGGGGTCGGAGGGGGTGTTGGGAGTGAGGGTGTCAAGGGACAGGGAGGAGGCATGGGGGGCGTACTGGGGTGGGGAGGGGGCACTGGGGGTGGTGAGAATGGGGGCTGAGGGTCATAGGGGGCAGGGAGGCGACGCTGGGGGGCTACAGGGGCCGGGGAGACAACGGGGAAGGGTGTCGAGAACACAGGCCGGTGCCTCCGGGGCGGGCCGTGGGGTGGAGGCCAGTGGCTTGCGCTCAGGGGCACTAGGAGGGGGCTGGGCCCGTGACCCCCCACCCCGAGGTCGGGGCCCCCCGTGGTGCCGGGCGCTGCACAGACCCCCCCACCCCGAGGTCGGGGCCCCCGTGGTGCCGGGCGCTGCACAGACCCCCCCACCCCGAGGTCGGGGCCCCCCGTGGTGCCGGGCGCTGCACAGACCCCCCCACCCCGAGGTCGGGGCCCCCCGTGGTGCCGGGCGCTGCACAGACCCCCACCCCGAGATCGGGGCCCCCCCGTGGTGCCGGGCGCTGCACAGACCCCCACCCCGAGATCGGGGAGCGGGTGGCAGAGCTGGAGAGAGAGGGAAACGCCAGAGTCGCCCTCGCCTGGCGCTGAGATGCGGCCACCTCTGGGGCGGGGCGGCTGGTGACATGGGGACCCCTCGCCCGGCGCTCAGCTTTAGGAGCGCAGTGGAGGCTGGGGGTTAGAGTGGGGTGGGGGGGGCTGGGAGCCAGGACTCCTGGGTTCGCTCCCCAGCTCTGGGAGGGGAGTGGGGGCTGGTGGGTTAGAGCAGGGGGGCTGGGAGCCAGGACTCCTGGGTTCTCTTCCTGGCTCTGGGAGGGGAGTGGGGGCTGGTGGGATAGAGCAGGGGGGCTGGGAGTCAGGACTCCTGGGTTCTCTTCCTGGCTCTGGGAGGGGAGTGGGGGCTGGTGGGTCAGAGCAGGGGGGGCTGAGAGCCAGGACTCCTGGGTTCTCTCCCCGGCTCTGGGAGGGGCTTTCCTCTTCCCGGCCTGCTGTCGAGTGGCTTCCCCCGGGTTCCCAGGGCTCCTTGGTGACCCGGGCCGAGTCACTTCCCCTCTCGCCGGCTGCACTTCCCCTTGGCTCGGCTCCCCGGGGGGGGCGGGGGGGGGGGCAGAAACCTCCTTGGACTTGGGCCGGGGAGGGGCCGGGCTGCACCCTGCGGCTGGCGGTTCGTTAAAAGGGCAGCTGCTCGGGGCCCGAGGGAAACCTCCCTCTTGCCCTGGCTCCCCACTCCCCTCCCAGAGCCGGGGGGAGAACCCAGGAGTCCTGGCTCCCAGCCCCCCCACCAGCCCCCACTCCCCTCCCAGAGCCGGGGAGAGAACCCAGGAGTCCTGGCTCCCAGCCCCCCCACCAGCCCCCACTCCCCTCCCAGAGCCGGGGAGAGAACCCAGGAGTCCTGGCTCCCAGCATCCCGGCTCTAACCCCCCAGCCCCCACTCCCCTCCTAAGCTGAGCGCCGGGCGAGGGGTCCCCGTGTCACCCGCCGCCCCGCCCCAGAGGTGGGCGCATCCCTGCGGCGGCAGGGAGACGCGAGCACTGGTGCAGTCGTGTGGCGGGAGGGAGGTGACGGCTCGAAGGGGATGTGGGGAGGCAGCGCGGACCAGGCCCCAGGGGCCCCTGGCCCTGGGCTGGGGGCGGGGGCGGGGGCCCCAGGCAGACGGGGGGCGGGTTGTGCTCCGGTGGCGGGTGAATCCGCGTCCCGCTGCTCTTCCGTTCCCAGGTCTGAGCCGTTCCCTTGCCCCCCATGAGCTGAGCCCCCCCGGCCCGGAGCTCTAGTCGCCCAGCGCCAGGCCCCGACCATGAATTACAAGGAAACCACAGAGCTCTCCGGTGAGTCAGAGTGGGGACCCCCCAACCGGCCCCCACTCCCCTCCCACAGCCGGGGAGGGAACCCCGGAGTCCTGGCTCCCAGCCCCCCTGCTCTAACCCACCAGCCCCCACTGTCCTCCCAGAGCCGGGGAGCGAACCCCGGAGTCCTGGCTCCCAGCCCCCCTGCTCTCACCCACCAGCCCCCACTCCCCTCCCAGAGCCGGGGAGGGAACCCCGGAGTCCTGGCTCCCAGCCCCCCTGCTCTCACCCACCAGCCCCCACTCCCCTCCCACAGGCGGGGAGGGAACCCCGGAGTCCTGGCTCCCAGCCCCCCTGCTCTAACCCACCAGCCCCCACTGTCCTCCCAGAGCCGGGGAGCGAACCCCGGAGTCCTGGCTCCCAGCCCCCCCTGCTCTAACCCACCAGCCCCCACTCCCCTCCCAGAGCCGGGGAGAGAACCCAGGCGTCCGGGCTCCCAGCCCCGTCTGCGGTACCTGATGGTAACTCTCGTGTCTCCAGAGAAGAGCCATCACTTGAAGGTTTTCCTGCCCAAGAAGCTGGTGGAGTGTCTCCCCAAATGCCCTGCCCTCCCCAAGGAGCGACTGCGCTGGAATACCAACGAGGTGGGGAGTGGGGCACGGGGCCTGTCCCCTCTGGGGGGCGCCGGCTGCCCCCCGGCCCCAGAGCAGGGACCGGGGGGCTGGGAATGGGGCACAGGGCCTGTCCCCTGTGAAATGACTTGGTTGTCAGGAGCCCGGTCTCCGCACCATGGGCTGGGCTGGGGGCACGGTAAGGGGGGGCTGCCTGTGGGGGGGCCCCCCCATATCCTGACCCACGGGTGCTGCTGTGTCGCAGGAAATCGCCTCCTATCTCATCACCTTCGAGCGGCACGAGGAATGGCTGTCGGGCTCCCCAAAGACCCGGTGAGCAGCCTGCGCGGGGGGGGCGGCGGGGAAGGGGGGCGGGGAGCGGCCCGGGGGGGGCTGTTCCCCAAGAGATCTGTTGGGGCGGGGGGGGGGCTCTGTGGCCCCCCACGGTGACCCCCGTCCGCTCTGCTCCGGCGCCAGCCCCCAGAACGGCTCCATCATCCTGTACAACCGGAAGAAGGTGAAGTACCGCAAGGACGGCTACTGCTGGAAGAAGCGCAAGGACGGCAAGACCACGCGGGAGGACCACATGAAGCTGAAGGTGCAAGGGACAGAGGTAAGCCTGGGGGGCCGGGCCCCGGGGGGGCTGGGTCACGGCCGCGGGAAGGGGGGGGTACGGGACGGGGTGCCCCACGCAGGCTGGGGGCCAGGCTGGAGTCTGCGGGGCTCGGTGCCCTTGGGACTAGGTTGGGGGCAGGGGGCCGGCTGCCCCTCGGGAGTGGGGCAAGGGGGCGCTGGCGTGAGCGGTACCCACTGTGGGGTGGGGGGGGCCCCCCAGCCGCCCGCCCGCCCCCCAGCGCTGAGCGTGTCGTCTCCCCGCAGTGTCTCTACGGCTGCTACGTCCACTCCTCCATCGTCCCCACATTCCACCGACGCTGTTACTGGCTGCTGCAGGTACGGGGGCGCCCGGGGCAAGTGGGGGGGCGCCCGGGGCAAGTGGGGGGGGCGCCCTGGTTTTTCGGGGGGGGGGGCGGCTCAAGGGCCACGGTATTAAAGCGCCGAGAAGCAGGGCTCTGAACAGGGGTCCCGCAGCTCCCGAGAGCTTCCCGCCCCCCCCCCCGGCACTGCCCTCCCGGGGCCGGGCAGGGGACCCCGGCGTCCTGACGCTCCCCCCGCCCCCCGCAGAACCCCGACATCGTCCTGGTGCACTACCTGAACGTGCCGGCGCTGGAGGACTGCGCCAAGGTCTGCGGGCCCATCCTCTGCTCCATCAACGGCGACCGCAAGGAGTGGCTCAAGTGGTCCAAGGAGGAGCTGGTGAACCAGCTCAAACCCATGTGTAAGGCGGGGGCGCCGGAGGGGGGGGGCGGGGGGCTTGAGGGGGTGGCGGGGAGCCGGGGGGGGGGCGCGGCTGGGTCGCTCCCCCCCCCAAGTCTGTCTGTGCCCCCCTCCCCCAGTCCACGGGATAAAGTGGACCTGCAGCAACGGGAACGGGACCACGGAGTTCTCCATCGAGCAGCTGGTGCAGCAGATCCTGGAGAGCCACCAGGCCAAGCCCCCGCCCCGCACCCACGCCTGCCTCTGCAGCAGCAGCAGCCTCGGTCAGTGCCCAGCCGGGGCCCCCCCGCTCCCCCCCAGAGCCGGGAGAGAACCCAGGAGTCCTGGCTCCTCCCCGCCCCCGCTGCTCTGACCCACCAGCCCCCGCTGCCCTCCCAGAGCCGGGGAGAGAACCCAGGAGTCCTGGCTCCCAGCCCCCCCTGCTCTAACCCCTACTCCCCTCCCAGAGCCGGGGAGAGAACCCAGGAGTCCTGGCTCCTCCCCACCCCCCCTGCTCTGACCCACCAGCCCCCGCTGCCCTCCCAGAGCCGGGGAGAGAACCCAGGAGTCATGGCTCCCAGCCCCCCCTGCTCTAACCCCTACTCCCCCCCCAGAGCCGGGGAGAGAACCCAGGAGTCCTGGCTCCTCCCCGCCCCCGCTGCTCTGACCCACCAGCCCCCGCTGCCCTCCCAGAGCCGGGAGAGAACCCAGGAGTCCTGGCTCCTCCCCGCCCCCGCTGCTCTGACCCACCAGCCCCCGCTGCCCTCCCAGAGCCGGGGAGAGAACCCAGGAGTCCTGGCTCCCAGCCCCCCCTGCTCTAACCCACCAGCCCCCGCTGCCCTCCCAGAGCCTGTCCCATGCTGAGGTCCCATCCATCCCTTTGGCTCCTCAGGGGGCTGCCGGCGCTCCCTAGTGGCGGATGGGGGGCACTGCTGCCATGAATGCAGGAACTGCGCCATCCTGCCCCCCAGCTCTAGCCCCCCCATATGCCCTGAGCCGCCCTCCCCTTCCCCGGCCGGGGTCTCTCCCCTGGGGTCCCGTCAGCGGGGGGGCCCAGGCCTGCGTCCGGCATGGGGATGGGAGCTGGGCTTTCGCAGCCTCTGTCCGTCTGTCTGTCCCCTTCCCCCGCATCTCGCTGTCCAGCCGTCTGTCCACCCCTCCCTTCGCGGTCCGTCCCCCTGTCTGTACGTCTGTCCCCCTGCAACCCCGTCAGTCCCCCTGTCCGCGCTCCCCCCCGCCGTGACCCCGCTGTCCGTCGGTCCCTCTGTCCGTCCGCCCGCCCCCTCACGTCGGTGTCTGTCCGTCCCGCAGGCAGCCCGGGGCACGTCCCGCACAAGTGCGGCACCACCAGGCATCGCATCATCTCCCCGAAGGTGGCGACGCGGCCCGTCCCGGTCCCGGTCCCGGCCCTCCCCGAGCCGCCGCGCCTGACCGACCCCAAGCCGGAGCCGGAGCCGGCCAAGCCTGACCGGAAGGAGCCCCCGGCCCCCGCCGAGCCCCCCTCCCCGGACGCCCCCCGGCCCTCGCCCGCCGTGGCCCTGTCGGTGGGGCTGCCCGGCAGCGCCGTCCTGGTGATGACCGGCCTGGAGAAGCCGCTGGCCCTCACGCCCAGCCAGCACCTGGTGGCGGGCGACCCGCCGGGCGGCCCGGTGGGCCTGGCCCTGCTGCCGGGCCCCGGGCTGGTCCTGTCCCAGAACCTGGAGGCCAGCATGGAGACGGGGGAGGCCGGCTCGGACGCCTTCGACCCCGACTGCTTCCTCAACAGCCCCGCCCGGGGCCAGACCTACGGGCGCCGGGCCCCGGAGCCGCCCCCGGCCGGCAACCGCTTCTTCATCCAGGACGACGGGGGGGCGCCGGGGCGGGGGGGCGGGCGGCCCCCGGCCGGGGAGACCCCCATGGAGACGGGGGGGCCCCGGCCGGGCGGCGGGGCCGGGGAGCAGCTGCCGGAGGAGCTGTACTCCATCATCCAGCCGGGGGCGGGAGGGGGGCCGGACCTGCCCTTCGGCCTCTCCCTGGACAGCCTCATCTCCGAGCTCATGACGGAGGGGGCCGGGGCCGGGGAGGGGGGCAGCCCCCCGCGCCCGGCCCTGCCCGACGCCCCCGGCGAGGCCGCCTCCCCGGGGGGCTCGGCAGCTCCGGAGCCGCTGGTCACCATCACCGACTTCTCGCCGGACTGGTCCTACCCTGAGGTGAGCGCGGGGGGAAGCAGGGATCGGGGGGGGGGGGGGCCGCACCAGGCAGTGGGGCATCAACACCCCCCCCACGCCCCCAGTTAACCCCTCGCTTCCCCGCAGGGCGGCGTCAAGGTGCTGATCACGGGGCCGTGGACGGAGGAGACGGATTCCTACACCTGCCTCTTCGACCAGGTGGCCGTGCCGGCCGCGCTGATCCAGTCGGGCGTCCTACGTTGCTACTGCCCCGGTACGGGACAGGGCGCCGGCTCCCCTCTGGCCCCGGGGCGGGGCCTGGCTGGCTCAGGGGGGCGGAGGTGGGGCAGGGGCCTGTCCCCTCTGGGGGGCGCTGGCTCCCCTCCGGCCCCGGGGCGGGGCCTGGCTGGCTCAGGGGGGCGGGGAATGGGGTGCAGGGCCTGTCCCCTCTGGGGGGCGCCGGCTCCCCTCCGGCCCCGGGGCGGGGCCTGGCTGGCTCAGGGGGGCGGAGGTGGGGCAGGGGCCTGTCCCCTCTGGGGGGCGCCGGCTCCCCTCTGGCCCCGGGGCGGGGCCTGGCTGGCTCAGGGGGGCAGGGAATGGGGCAGGGGCCTGTCCCCTCTAGGGGGCGCCGGCTCCCCTCCAGCCCCGGGGCGGGGCCTGGCTGGCTCAGGGGGGGCGGGGAATGGGGTGCAGGGCCTGTCCCCTCTGGGGGGCGCCGGCTCCCCTCCGGCCCCGGGGCGGGGCCTGGCTGGCTCAGGGGGGCGGAGGTGGGGCAGGGGCCTGTCCCCTCTGGGGGGCGCCGGCTCCCCTCTGGCCCCGGGGCGGGGCCTGGCTGGCTCAGGGGGGCGGGGAATGGGGCCCAGGGCCTGTCCCCTCTGGGGGGCGCCGGCTCCCCTCCGGCCCCGGGGTGGGGCCTGGCTGGCTCAGGGGGGCGGGGAATGGGGCCCAGGGCCTGTCCCCTCTGGGGGGCGCCGGCTCCCCTCCAGCCCCGGGGTGGGGCCTGGCTGGCTCAGGGGGGCGGGGAATGGGGTGCAGGGCCTGTCCCCTCTGGGGGGCGCTGGCTCCCCTCCAGCCCCGAGGCGGGACCTGGCTGGCTCAGGGGGGCGGGGAATGGGGCCCAGGGCCTGTCCCCTCTGGGGGGCCCCGGCTCCCCTCCGGCCCCAGGGCAGGGATGCTTTGTGCTGCCCCCTCTCACTGCCCCCTTCTCCCGTAGCCCACGAGGCCGGGCTGGTGGCCCTGCAGGTGGCCCGCGACACCCGGCTGGTCTCCACCTCGGTGCTGTTCGAGTACCGGGGCCGCGGGTTCCTGGCGCTGCCCCGCACCCAGCTGGACTGGCTCTCCTTGGACGGTGAGTGGGGCGCGGGATGGGGGGGCTGCTCTGGGTTCGTGTGGGGAGGGGGAGACCGTGGGGCTGGGAGCCAGTGTGGAGGGTGCAGGGTTTTCGGTGGGGGGGGGGGGGGGGGCAGGCGAGATTGTGGGGTGGGGTCTTTGGGGCCCAGGGCAGCAGCCTGTGCGGGACACCCTGTAATTCATCGCGGACAGGGGCAGAGACTCGTCTCTGCCCCCACTCAGTCTCCAGAGGCTTGGAGGGAGGGGACAGGGCTGGGAGCCAGGACTCCTGGGTTCTCTCCCCGGCTCTGGGAGGGGAGTGGGGGCTGGTGGGTGAGAGCGGGGGGGCTGGGAGCCAGGACTCCTGGGTTCTCTCCCCGGCTCTGGGAGGGGAGTGGGGGCTGGTGGGTGAGAGCAGGGGGGGCTGGGAACCAGGACTCCTGGGTTCTCTCCCCGGCTCTGGGAGGGGAGTGGGGGCTGGTGGGTGAGAGCAGGGGGGGCTGGGAGCCAGGACTCCTGGGTTCTCTCCCCGGCTCTGGGAGGGGAGTGGGGGCTGGTGGGTGAGAGCAGGGGGGACTGGGAGCCAGGACTCCTGGGTTCTTTCCTCATTGGCATGAGACCTGCATGGCCCTGTGTTGTCCCTGCTCTCCTCTGCTCGTGGGTCTGATTCTGCCCCCCTCCTCATGCCATTGTAAGGGGCGGAGAGGAGGTGAGCGGAGAATTGAGGGGTCCCCCCCAAGTGGCAGCCAGCGGGCGAGAGCTAGTCCGCATAGGGCCAGCAGCTGGCAGCGGGGTTGGTGTATGCGGTGGGGGAAGGTGGGGGGTGTTTTTTTTTCGGGGGGAGGCTGGGAAGGGAGCAGAGCACAGACAGGGACCCCTCGGGAATGTGTGTACAGAGCAGCTGGGTCGGATGTAACAGGCCCGGACAGAATTTCCTGCCCCAGCTCCAAAACGGGGGGAGATCCCTTCCTGGCGCTGAGATGCGGCCACCTCTGGTGTGGGGCGGCCGGTGACATGGGGACCCAGCACAGAGATGCGGCCACCTCTGGTGTGGGGCGGCCGGTGACATGGGGACCCCTCGCCCGGCACTGAGATGCGACCACCTCTGGGGCGGGGCATGGCAGGTGTCTGACAGCTGCAGTGCACCCGAGTTTAGGACAGGAAGTGAAGGCGAAAGCTCTGTGTGAATGAAACTGCAGGATGCCTAGATTTATTTTCAGCTCTGGAGGGAAGCCCTGGGGTTATGGGGCTGGCACCAAGTATGGGGAGAGCGCCCTCTGCTGAGCCCCCTGCCCCACGGCGCCCCCTGCCCCATGGCACCCCCTGCAGTCACTCTTCCCCCCTGCTGGGCAGTGTGGGGTGGGTGGCTTTGGGATTGCACTGGGGAGGGAGGGAGCCTGGGTAAGGGGGCAGGTGGGTGCTGGGCCGTGGGTCCCAGCTGAACCAGGTGGGGTGTGCAGGGGGGGTGACCCCCCCTCCTCTGGGAGCAAAGTTACATCACCATAGGGCAGATGGGAGGAGGTGGGGTACGGACCCACTGTCCTCCCCCTGCTGTCTGGGGAGAGAACCCAGGAGTCCTAGCTCCCAGACCCCACACTTCTCCCAGAGCCGGGGAGGGAATCCAGGAGTCCTGGTCCCCAGCCCCCCCTGCTCTGACCCACTCCCAGCTCAGTGGAAGGCTCCCCCAATGCGGTCGCCTGGCAGGCCGGGTGCCTCTCTGCTCCTTCCCCCCGTCAGCTGGTGTCAGGCGCCCGCCCACCCTGGCCCCTGCCCGTGGGGTGGAATTTCCAGTGGGGGGGGGACCGGGGGGCCGGTTTCCAGGGCCGTGAGTCAACAGCCCCAGAATACCCCGGCCGGCGGTAAGGAGTCTCCTGGGCTTGTTCCGACGCTGCCCAGCGTCACCGCTGCCCATGACGTGGGGGGGCCTCTCTGGAGAATCCCGCACACGCAGCGTCCTGGGGCACGGCCCTGTCCTCCTGAGGTGTGAACCCTGGCGTCCGGGCTGAGCTCCCCACAACTCCCCCTCGGGCACTGGGCATGGAGACGGGCTCCACCCCAGAATGAGTTACAGCTTCACTCCCTGGGTCACCGGCTGCCCCGCCCCAGAGGTGGCCGCATCTCAGCGCCGGGTGAGGCTGTGAGTCCTGGTTCCCCCAGACCCCTGCTCCCCTCCCAGAGCCAGGGAGAGAACCCAGGAGTCCTGGCTCCCAGCCCCCCCCCCCGATCTAACACGCCGGTCCCACCCCTCCAAGGCCCCTGGGTACAGCATACAGACGGCCGCATGTGCCCAGCACCACGTCCTTCCCCCAGACACCCGTGCGCACACAGTCGCGCACCACAGAGTCACGCAGCCTACACACGCGCACACGATCGCAGACCCTGCTCCTGGTCACCCGCGCACACCGTACGCCGCACAATATCGCACCCTACCCACCCCCCCCACACACACACGGCCGCACGCGCCCAATACCACGGCCTTCCCCGAAGACCCGTGTGCAGAGTCGTACACCGCACAATATCGCACTCTACCCCCCCACACACACACCCTACCCACAGACACAGTCACACACTGCACAATCACAGACCCTACCCCCCACACACAGTCGCACAACTTCACATCCTACCCCCAGACACCCCCACACAGTTGTACACCCTACCCCTGTACACAGTCGTACACCGCACAATCGCACACCCTTCCCCCACACAGTCAGTCAGACACCCTACCCCCATACACCGCGCACACAGTCACACACCACACAATACCACGCCCCAGCCCCAGACGCACCCAGGCACTCGTACGCCCTACCCCTGGAGACACACACAGTCGCACGATCACAGAGCCTACCCCCGCACCCAGTCGCACACCGCACGATACCACGCCCGACCCCCAGACACCCCCGCACCCAGTCGCACACCGCACGATACCACGCCCGACCCCCAGACACCCCTGCACACAGTCGCACACCGCACAATATCACACCTACCCCTGCACGCACAGTCGCACCCCATGAAATCTAACCCTCTTGCTCTCTCCCCCCTGGGCAGGAAAGGGTTAACAGCGGGATGGGCCCAGGGAGGGTTGCTGTTGGGGGGGGCCGTCCCCCCCCCCTTCCCCGTCCTATTTTGGTCCCATTGAGAGCTGGGACGGGGGGCAGGTCTCGTGCAGAGCGTCCGGGCTGCGGGCGGGAGACGGACAGATGCCTCGGGGCTCGGGACGGGGGGGGGGGGGGGGGGAATCCCCCGCCCCCCCCGCCCGGAGCTGTCACCGGATCTCAGGGAAGTTTGGGGGAGCGGTTGGTTCTTTCCCATGCCGGTAATTCCACCCCGCTCCTTGCTTGCCGCCCCCCCCCCCAGTCCTCACACGCACGTGAGTGGGGGGAGCCCCCCCAATCCCTGCCAGGAATCGCCGGTTCCTGCAGGGAGTCCTTCGAACGCCCGCTCGCGCCCCGGGGCCCGTGCCCAAAGCTATGGAGAAGGAAGGTACCGAGGCAGCGGGTCCGTGGGGCACAGGGCACCAGCGAACCCCAATGCCCCGACTCGGGGGGAGGTGCCTGGGGAGCACCGGGGTGGGTTGGGGAGGGATGGGGATGGATTGTGGGGTGCCGTGGGGGGACGGATGGTGCTGGATTGTGGGGTGCAGTGGGGGAGGGATGGGGTGGATTGTGGAGGGAGGAAAGGGGTGGATTGTGGGGGGACAGATGGTGCTGGATTGTGGGGTGCAGCGGGGAAGGGATGGTGCTGGATTGTGGGGGGTGGAAAGGGGTGGATTGTGGGGTGCCGTGGGGGGACGGATGGTGCTGGATTGTGGGGGCAGTGGGGGAGGGATGGGGTGGATTGTGGAGGGAGGAAAGGGGTGGATTGTGGGGGGACAGATGGTGCTGGATTGTGGGGTGCAGCGGGGAAGGGATGGTGCTGGATTGTCGGGGGAGGAAAGGGGTGGATTGTGGGGTGCCGTGGGGGGACGGATGGTGCTGGATTGTGGGGGCAGTGGGGGAGGGATGGGGTGGATTGTGGAGGGAGGAAAGGGGTGGATTGTGGGGTGCAGCGGGGAAGGGATGGTGCTGGATTGTCGGGGGAGGAAAGGGATGGATTGTGGGGTGCCGTGGGGGGACAGATGGTGCTGGATTGTGGGGGGCAGTGGGGGAGGGATGGGGTGGATTGTGGAGGGAGGAAAGGGGTGGATTGTGGGGTGCTGTGGGGGGGCGGATGGTGCTGGATTGTGGGGTGCATTGGGAGATGGGGGTGGATTGTGGGGTGCAGCAGGGAAGGGATGGTGCTGGATTGTGGGGGGCGGAAAGGGGTGGATTGTGGGGTGCCGTTGGGGGAGGGATGGTGCTGGATTGTGGGGTGCATTGGGAGATGGGGGTAGATTGTGGGGGGCAGTGGGGGAGGGATGGTACTGGATTGTGGAGGGAGGAGAGGTGTGGATTGTGGGGTGCCGTGGAGGGACGGGGGTGGATTGTGGGGGGGCAGCAGGGAAGGGATGGTGCTGGATTGTGGGGTGCAGTGGGGGATGGGGGTGGATTTTGGGGGGCAGCGGGGAAGGGATGGTGCTGGATTGTGGGGGGAGGGATGTGGCGCTTTGTGGGAGGTGCAGGGGGATAGATGGGGGTGGAAGGGGGCACATGATGGGGCGCAGGGGGGCAGGCTGGATGGAGGTGCCTGAGGACAGCCACGTGCCCACCCCGTCGGGAACACACCCCCCCCCCCCCCAAGCGCACACACACACCCTCCAGCTCCTCTCCCAGCAAGGGGGTGGCATCGCTCAGCCCTGGGGATGGGGCAGGGCCTTGCTGGGGGTGGGTCTCAGCGCAGGAGCTGGGGGGGCCCTGGTGGGGGGCTGCTGACAGGCTAATCCACCCTCTAGGCTGATTAGCTGCCCGGCCCCATTCCACTGGCCCCGGAAATTAACCAGGCTAATCCCTACGGGACAGACGGGGGCGGGCACAGCAGGGTCGCACCGCTCAGCTGCCCGGACTCCTGGGTTCTCCCTGGCTCTGGGAGGGGAGCGGGGTCTGGTGAGTTAGAGCAGGGGGGGCTGGGAGCCAGGACTCCTGGGTTCTCTCCCCGGCTCTGGGAGGGGAGTGGGGGCTGGTGGGTCAGAGCAGGGGGGGCTGGGAGCCAGGACTCCTGGGTTCTCTCCCCGGCTCTGGGAGGGGAGTGGGGGCTGGTGGGTGAGAGCAGGGGGGGCTGGCAGCCAGGACTCCTGGGTTCCGGCTCCGGGAAGGGGAGGGGGTGTAATGTGGTGTGGCGTGGCCCTGTCTCACGCACGCCCCCCGCCCCCAGATAACCAGTTCAGGATGTCGATCCTGGAGCGCCTGGAGCAGATGGAGAAGCGGATGGCAGAGATGACGGCTTCCTCCCGGCAGCAGCGGGGGGCCACGGGGGAGACCCCCCACACGCAGGTGAGACCCCCGGGGGCTGGATTCTCCAGGGGGAGAGCCGCTGGGGCTGGCCCGTTGTCGTAGGGTCTCCTGGGAGGTATTTCGGGTTGTTTGTTATTGTAGGGTCTCTCCGGAGTACTGGGGCCGGGTGTGCGGATTCGGGATTGTCAGGTGTCCTGGGGGAGGCTGGGGTTCGAGTAGCTCATGTCCGTTACTGTGCAAACCCTCAGGAGTGCCAGGGGCTGGGAGCCAGGACTCCTGGGTTCTCTGCCCGGCGCTGGGAGGTCAGAGCAGGGGGGGCTGGGAGCCAGGACTCCTGGGTTCTCTCCCTGGCTCTGGGAGGGGAGTGGGGGCTGGTGGGTCAGAGCAGGGGGGGCTGGGAGCCAGGACGCCTGGGTTCTCTCCCCAGCTCTTAGAGGGAAGTGGGGGCTGGTGGGTCAGAGCAGGGGGGGCTGGGAGCCAGGTCCCACGGCGCCCTCCCTACGCTCATCCCCACATGTCCTGCTTGGCCTCTCCCATCAGCCCTTGTCCTCCCCCCTCCTCTCGCTGCCCAGCTTGACGTCACTCCCCCCTTAAGCCTTTATCTGTGTTGCTATTTCGGGGGCCCCCTCCCGAGGGGGGGGTTAATTTTAGCCGGGCGGCGTGCGGCGTGGCTCGGATGTCGCAGGGCTGGGCTCGCTCCCCGGCGGCTGTTCCTGGCTGGGGCGGGGGGATTACAGAGGCATTTTCCAGCCCGGCAGGCCAGACATTCTTTCCAGCCTGAGCGAGGGGAAAATAGACCGGGGGGGGGGCACAAGTGGCTCGGGGGGGGGGGCGGGGGGCTGTATTAAGCACCCGCTTGTGGGGGCCTCAGCCCGGCCTCTGCCCACCCTCCTGCAGAGATCCAGGGGTGCCCAGTGCCCAGCGCTGAGATGCGGCCACCTCTGGGGCGGGGCGGCGGGTGACACGGGGACCCCTCGCCCGGCGCGGAGATGCGGCCACCTCTGGGGCGCGGCGGCGGGTGACGGGGACCCTGCGCTCTCCCCGCAGACGGTGACGGACTCCTTCGAGGAGCGGATCGTGGCCCTGTGCGAGACGATGATGTCTCGTTCCTCCTGGCTCCACTCCGACACCCTGGTCCATGACATCCGCTTCCGGGGCATGACCCTGCTTCACCTCGCAGCCGCCCAGGGCTACGCCCGGCTCATCGAGACCCTCATCAAGTGGCGGTGAGTTCCCCCGGCTGATGCGGGGCGAGGTGGGGGGCGTCTGTTGGGGGATCTCCGTTCTCCGCCCCCTAACACTTGGGGATTTTCCTGCAGGAACCTCAGTGCCGAGAGCCTCGATCTGGAGCAGGAAGTGGACCCGCTGAACGTCGACCACTTTTCCTGCACCCCCCTGGTGAGGGGGGCCCCCAAGCTGGGAGGATTTGGGGGGACGTGCCCCAAGGGGAGGGATCCTGGAGATGCAGCCTCGGAGGTGGGGTGGCTGACCCTGATGGGCCCCACGACCCGCTCCCCACAGCACAGCGCCCACTAGCGCTGCCCTGGGGCCAGCCCCGCCTGCCCGGGGAGAGCGCCCCCTGCTGAGCCCCATAGCGCCAGCCCCGCCTGCCCGGGGAGAGCGCCCCCTGCTGAGCCCCCGGCGCTGCTCCCTGCCCCACAGTGCCCCATAGCACCAGCCCCGCCTGCCCAGGGAGAGCGCCCCCTGCTGAGCCCCCGGCGCTGCTCCCTGCCCCATAGCGCCAGCCCTGACTGCCAGGGGAGAGCACCTCCCGCTGAGCCCCATAGCGCCAGCCCCGCCTGCCCGGCGAGAGCTGCCCCCCGCCCCCTGCTGCCCCCCGCCCCATTCCCTACCCCGCAGCGCCCCTTAGCTCCCTGCTCTCTCCCCCCCACACAGATGTGGGCCTGCGCCCTGGGCCACCTGGACGCGGCCCTGCTGCTGTACCGCTGGGACGGCCGGGCCCTCTCCATCCCGGACTCGCTGGGCCGGCTGCCCCTGGCCGTGGCTCGCTCCCGGGGCCACGTGGCCCTCGCCGCACGCCTGGAGGAGCTGCAGCGCCAGGAGCCGAGCCCCGAGGGCGCCGTGGACAAGGGCTGGGGGCCGCCGTGCCCGGCCGAGGCCCTGGGCCTCCCCTCCCCGCTCTCCGCCAGCCCCGACACAGGTACAGCACCCGCGCGGGAGGCCGGGGGGGGGGCCGGGGGGGGTGTCTGGTGCCCCCGCCGCTGACCCCCCTCGTCCCCAGGGCTCAGCATGGTGAGCAGCGTCTCCTCGCCCTCGGAGCTCTCGGACGGCTCCGTCTCCGTCACCTCGGCCTACTCTAGCGCCTCGGCCCTGCGCGACTCGCCCGCCGGCAGCCCCGAGCCCGAGGCCGCCATGGACTTCGGGCCGCCCCCCGAGGGCTGGTACCTGCGGGAGCCCCCGAGCCCGCCTGGCCTGCGCTGCTCCCCCCACTTCTTCATGGACTACGAGGGGGCCCCCGAGCCGGAGCTGCTGGCTTACGGGGAGAACGCGGAGAACGAGGGGTACCTGCCGGCCACTGACGTGCTCCAGGTACCGGGGCGCTGGCGGAGGGGTTGGCTGGGGGGTGGTGAAAGGCTTGGGGGCTATGCAGGGGGACGGGCTGTGATCGGGGGGCACCCCTTCTCCCTCTGGGAAAGAAAGAGAAACAGAGGCAAATTGGCTGGCCCCAAGTCATTGGCAGGGGCAGAGCCGGGGAGAGAACCCAGGAGTCCTGGTTCCCAGACTCCCCTGCTCTAACCCCCCACTCCCCTCCCAGAGCTGGGGAGAGAACCCAGGAGTCCTGGTTCCCAGACTCCCCTGCTCTAACCCCCCACTCCCCTCCCAGAGCTGGGAGGAGAACCCAGGAGTCCTGGCTCCCAGCCCCCCCTGCTCTAACCCCCCACTCCCCTCCCAGAGCTGGGGAGAGAACCCAGGCGTCCGGGCGCTCCCCCCCCGCAGGTGGACATGATCACGCTGGCCAAGCAGATCATCGAGGCAACGCCGGAGCACATCAAGCAGGAGGGTTTCAGCTCCGCGGCCGAGGTGCCGCTGCGGGAACGAAGCGGGAACATGGGGCTGAGTGAGACCATGTCCTGGCTGGCCGGCTACCTGGAGAGCGTGGACCAGCTGCCCGGCGTCTCCCACCACAGGTACGCGGCCTGGCCTCCGGGGGGCGGGGAACGGGGCGCGGGGTCTGTCCCCTCTGGGGGGCGCCGGCTCCCCCCCGGCCCCGGTGGGGACTGGCGGGCTCTGTGGGGCGGGGAACGGGGCGCGGGGCCTGTCCCCTCTGGGGGGCGCTGGCTCCCCCCCAGCTCCGGTGGGGACTGGCGGGCTCAGGGGGGCGGGGAACGGGGGGCGGGGCCTGTCCCCTCTGGGGGCAGCGGGGTGACTGGGGTCTGTCTCATGCCCCCCACCCCCAGGCCGGTGCCCTCGTCCCGGGTGTGTCTCAGCCCCCTG
This sequence comes from Chelonia mydas, assembly GCF_015237465.2. Lineage (NCBI taxonomy): Eukaryota > Metazoa > Chordata > Testudines > Cheloniidae > Chelonia > Chelonia mydas. Next base: position 960,191 of record NC_051268.2, on the reverse strand, counting down.
CAGGCCCCGCTGGGGGAGCTGCCCTTCGACCGGCTGCCCCCGCCCCCCACGGCCGCCAGCTGGGCCGAGTTCCTCAACGCCTCGGCCAACGGGAAGATGGAGAGCGAGTTCGCCCTGCTGACGCTGTCCGACCACGAGCAGCGCGAGCTCTACGAGGCGGCCCGCATCATCCAGACGGCCTTCCGCAAGTACAAGGTACCCCCGGGGCCCCCCAGCCAGGGGCCTCCGCCCCCCCTCCACCTTTTCCCCCGTTCCCCGGCGACAGGGATCCCCACGGCAACAGCCATCTCCGTGTGCTGTCCGCTGGCAACTGGGAATTCCCCATGGCAACCGGCATCCCCCGTCTCTCGTACCGTCCCCTGGCAACTGGGAACTCCCCATGGCAACCGGCGTCCCGGTGTCTCTCGTACCATCCCCTGGCAACTGGGAACTCCCCATGGCAACCGGCATCCCCCGTCTCGTACCGTCCCCTGGCCACTGGGAACTCCCCATGGCAACCGGCATCCCCCTGTCTCTCGTACCGTCCTCTGGCCACTGGGAACTCCCCATGGCAACCGGCGTCCTGGTGTCTCTCGTACCGTCCCCTGGCAACTAGGAACTCCCCATGGCAACCGGCGTCCCCCTGTCTCTCGTACCGTCCCCTGGGAACTCCCCATGGCAACCGGCATCCCGGTGTCTCTTGTACCGTCCCCTGGCCACTGGGAATTCCCCATGGCAACCGGCGTCCCGGTGTCTCTCGTACCGTCCTCTGGCCACTGGGAATTCCCCATGGCAACCGGCGTCCCCCTGTCTCTTGTACCGTCCCCTGGCAACTGGGAATTCCCCATGGTAACCGGCGTCCCGGTGTCTCTCGTACTGTCCCATGGTAACCGGCGTCCCGGTGTCTCTCGCAGAGTCCCCTGGCAACTGGGAATTCCCCATGACAACAGATACCACCCCCCTTACCTGCCCAGCAGCAGGATAGCCCTCCCCCGATCCCGCCGTCCCCGGGTGCCAGGGACCTGCCCCCCACCTCTGTCTCTGTCTCTGCCCCCTGCCCCTCACTCCCCTCTCCCCGCAGGGCCGCCGGCTGAAGGAGCAGCAGGAGACCGCGGCGGCTGTGATCCAGCGATGTTACCGCAAGTATAAGCAGGTAAAGCCCAGCTGGGGGGCCCCCCCTGTGCTGCCCTTCAGGGGGCCCCAAGGTGTGGGGCTGCCCTGGGAGCTACCGGCCAGCCTGCGCCCACCCCGAGGGGGTTGTAGCCTGGCGCCCGTGTGAGCCAAGTCCATCGGGTCTCTGCCCGGGAGCCCCCCCTGCCCCGCTAACCCGCCTCTTCTCTCTCTGTCTCGCAAGCTCACGTGGATCGCCTTGAAGGTAACGAGCAGGGGGGGGCTTGGATGACCCTGCGGGGCATAGGGGGCTGGTGTGGGGTTGGGGGGACTCTGATTGTGAGGAGGGGTGTGAGATGCTAGTTCTCTTCCCGGCGCTGGGGTCTGGTGGGTCAGAGCACGGTGGGGCAGGGAGCCAGGACTCCTGGGTCCTCTCCCCGGCTCTGAGAAGGCAGTGGGGGCTGGTGGGTTAGAACGGGGGTGGGGCTGGGAGCCAGGACTCCTGGGTTCTCTCCCCAGCTCTGGGAGGTGTTGCCTGATTTATAAGGTTAATAATATTAGTTTGGATAATAGGGGTTTTTGGCTCGCCAATCTGTTTAATTAAAAGATAATAAGGTTCTTGTCCCGAATCAGGCGCCCCAGAATTTATAACGGACCCTCGGGGGTATGACAGGAAGCTCACGCTGAGACCGATACGGCCTTAAAGACTTTTTATTAAGATAAAACGCAGGAGGAATTAAATGGTAAAATAATCTGAGTTACTGCGTTACGACTGTATTCCTGCTCTTCGAAAGACCCATAGGGGATTACGGTGTTACACGCTCCAAAGCTTTGGTTAAGAGACTCTCGCCCTTCCTTGATGACCCGGTGGGGGGAGAGACAGGACTGCGAGTTTACTCAGCGAACTTAAAATCAAAACCTAATACACAAAGCTAAGAACAAACGCTTAGTCCCCTTGCAGCTTAGAAAGGTTACGGAAAACCAGTACGGCCTCTCTAGCGAGGTGGGTCACCTCTTTTATAGGTGCCGGAAATCCTTCCTCCTATGCCCTAACTTCATTCCTCACCCCCAAAACTGTCAGGACCCACTTACTCCGTAGGCTGGCGTGTTTGTACGCGGTGATGACACGAACAGACCTATTAATGCCGTTGGACTGGACATTAGCATGGCCTTGCATGACCGCTGAACTTACTTTAATATCAATCTATAAACCTATTACAATAAACCAAACATATATATGCCAGCAAGCAGGGCTACAGAGGAGCTGGGGCAGCTGGGAGCCAGGACTCCTGGGTTCTCTCCCTACTGCTGGGGGAATTCTGTGCCCAAAAATGTAAAATTCTGCACGCGATATTTTAACGTTCTGTGTATTTTATTTGTCAAAAGGACACAATCACGCCAGTTTCAATAATCTTGGTCCTTTATCTGTCTGCTACGATGTCTGTGACAACACAGACCAAAAAAAACCCCAGATTCTGGTCATTTTATTTGACGAATAGATTCCTTACGCGGCAGAATAACGCCGAGCGTTGTGCAATTCATTTACATGACAATCCAGAACCGGGTTCCCAGCACCTGTCGGAAGCAGGGCAAAGGCTGGGGGGACTCGGGGTAACGGAGGAGCGAACCTGGAGGGGGCTGGGTGTGGGTGGGAGGTTTTTCTTTGGGGGGTGGATGGGATTGTTAGGGTGTTCGGGAGCCTCCCCCATGCAGACCCTGGGGCTGACCCCAAGATTCTCCCATTCAGTCAGGCACGTCTGCCCCTGTCCCTGCACCTCCCTTCCCCATGGGTCTCTGCAGCCCCTCTTCCCCTCCCCCGGCTCAACGCTGTCACCCACTAGCCATTCTGAACCCCAGTCTGTGACCTCCCCAGCAGCCCCGTGTGCCCCCCTCTGTCCTAACCTGGCTCTGGGGGGGCCGGGTGCTGTGACGAATTCTGCGCCTGGGCCGGGGAATACTGCGCCCGCGCAGAATTGTGTTTTCTCCCACAGACGATACGTTTCTGCCCCCAGAAGTGCTGCAGTTCCGCCTTTCCCCCACCAGAGGCTGCTGTTCTGGTACCACAGCGGCCTCTGGTGGGGGAAAGGCGGAACTGCGGCACTTCTGGGGCAGAAACGTATCGTCTGTGGGGGGCAAAGAAATGCTCGCGGGAGACATGAACTCTGCACGTCTGTGGTGGCGCAGAATTCCCCCAGGAGTCTCTCCCCGGCTCTGGGAGGGGAGTGGGGGGCTGGTGGGTCAGAGCAGGGGGGGCTGGGAGCCAGGACTCCTGGGTTCTCGCTCTGGGAGGGGAGTGGGGGGCTGGTGGGTTAGAGCAGGGGGGGCTGGGAGCCAGGACTCCTGGGTTCTCTCCCCGGCTCTGGGAGGGGAGTGGGGCCCGGTGGGTCAGAGCAGGGGGGGCTGGGAGCCAGGACTCCTGGGTTCTCTCCCCGGCTCTGGGAGGGGAGCGCTCCGGGTCCCCGGCTGACCCCGCTGCCGCCCCGCAGTACGCCCTGTATAAGAAGATGACGCAGGCAGCCATCCTGATCCAGAGCAAGTTCCGGAGTTACTACGAGCAGAAGAAGTTCCAGCAGAGCCGCCGGGCCGCGGTTCTGATCCAGCAGTACTATCGCAGCTACAAGGAGTACGAGAAGCTGAAACAGGGCCACCGCGCCTCCGCCGCCATGCAGCAGAAGATGAAGTAGGTGCCCGGACTCCTGGGTTCTCCCCCCGGCTCTGGGAGGGGGGCGGGTGGGTTAGAACCGGCGGGGGCTTCTCCCCCATCCCCACCGGCTCCTGTCACCTCTCTGGCTATGAAAAGATCCCACGGATCTAGGTGCCGTCGGCTCCACCCCAGAGGTGGCCGCATCTCCGATCCCCGGGTCACCAGCCGCCCCGCCCCAGAGGTGGCCGCATCTCCGTGCCGGGCGAGGGGTCCCTGCGACCCTCTGCCCTGCTCCACCTTCGCTTCCTGTCTCTCCCCAGGGGCACTTTCCTTACGAAGAAGCAGGACCAGGCAGCCCGGAAGATCATGCGGTTTCTGCGTCGTTGCCGGCACAGGTATGGGGGGGGGGGCGGGCGGGCAGCGAGGGGGCATCCGAGGACAGGGGTGGGGGCAGCCCCGGGGGAGGGGTGGCGCGGGACGGGGCAGGAGGAGCAACATGTGCTCTAACAGGATGGGAATCTGGCTCACTGGAGGGGCTGGTGGGTGCAGTGGGATGACAGGTAGGAGGGTGCACAGGTGTCCATGCTCCCAGGGCTGGGATTGGGGCCTGGGGGCGTGTGGGGAACACCCCATGGGGCGGGATTGAAGAATTGGGGGGTCATCGGGAACCCCCTCACCCCCCTCTCTCTGTGCCCCCCCGCAGGATGAAGGAACTCAAGCAAAGCAAAGAGGTGGAAAGTTTACAGAAGCGAGGTCTGGCCACTTAGCGCCTCCCCCCGCGGCCTGCCAAAGCCCGGGGCAGCCACGCTGGGAACCCAGGCATCCGGGGCCGGCCGCCCCCACCTTCGCTCCCCTTCTGAAACTGTGACGACGGAGTCTTAACCCCCCGGTGGCGACGGATCGCGGCCTCCCCTGGGGGGGGTGTCCCGGCCCCCCCGTCTTAACGATTGTGCAATAGAGTCTGGCTGGAGGGGAGCTGATTGGGGGGGCCAGGGGGTGATGGGAGCCCCTGGCTCGCTACACACACCAAGGGGGGGGTCCCCTGAGTTGGCCTGAAGGGGACAGTGCAGCCATGCTGGGGGGGGGGTCTCTTCAGAATTGAGGTACCATCCATTGTACCCCCCGTATCCTCCCCTACCCCCTTAATGTCACCAGATCTTTGTGCCAAGTTACCCCCGCTCAGGCTGGGAGCCAGGACGCCTGGGTTCTCTCCCCGGCTCTGTGCGGGGGAGTGGGGCCTGGTGGCTTAGAGCAGGGTGGGGCTGGGAGCCAGGATGCCTGGGTTCTCTCCCCGGCTCTGGGCGAGGGGTCTGGTGCGTTGTCTTAAGTGGGTGGTGCCATACCCACCCCCCTCAGTACTTAAAGGGCCCTGTTTGCATTTCAGCCCCATGTGACTGGCCCATCTCTCCCCCCTCCCCACCCCGACCCCCACTGCCTCAACGGGGGCTGGGGCCCGTTGTGCTGAGAACGACACATCCCATGGGGCATTGCAGTCCCTAGGCTCTGGGTCCCTGCCCCCCCCCCCCCACCTGCCCTCGGCAGACCCTCCGGCTGGTCTCCATGGGCCCCTGACCCCCCCCGCTGTGCCCTGGGAGAGCGTGGGTCGGTCATTTCCCACACCGTGGGGCAGCTGGGTCTATATGAGAGATCTGCTGTTGGGCTGGGGGGGGGGTTGTTGAGAGGAACCTTCTGCCCCCCCCCCCCCCCCCCCCCCCGCCCCCATGCTCCCTGCTTGCTGTATAAAGCGTGCGTGTCCCCTGCCCCCGGCTGCCCCACCTGACACACCCCCCCGACACACCCACACACACACCTTGTGTACATAGTTGTAATATATTGGGGGGAGGAACCCCCAACCTAAAATTATACTGAAGGATATATTTAAAAACAAATCTTAAAGCCGCTCTGGCTCCCCGGGGCGGGGGGCGGGGAAGAGATGCATGCTGGGAAACGTTAAAACCACACCTGCCGCCACCCCCCCCCATGGTGTTCGCCGCCTGCCCCCTCCCTCCCGCTCCCCAAAATCTCTATCCCCCACGTTTCTACCTTTTGCATGGGTTTGTTTGTACAAATTTACATTAAAAAGGAAAAAAAAAAAAAACCGTGAAGTTGCTGAGATGTGGGGGGGGCGGGTGGTCTGTGGGGGGGCACGGGGGCTCGTCCCCAGGGAGGGGGCGCTCCGGCCGCGAGGGATTTCTGCCCCCCCCACACACACACACACACACACCCCAGTGTGAGGGAACCGGCTGCCCCTGGACGGCGACGTTACCCTGCGGGACTCCTCGCCGCAGGACGGGGGGGAGGGGGGGCGCTGGAATGAGGGGGGCGGGCCCCCCCCCCGCGACAGGACCGGCCCCGGTGGGGGGGCGAGAGGGGCGTCTAGTCCCCGCCCCTGAGAACTGGGGAGGGGGGTGTCGATGGGGGGAGGGGGGTCCTGAACTTGGGGACCCAGGCATCCGGGAAGGGGGAGGGGCTGCGTCTTTCCACCCTCTTTCTCCCCCCCCCCCCCCGCGTGTGCTGTGGGGGTGCGCGGCCCTGCGCCTCCCCTTTAATCCCCCGCCCATTATTTGTCCGCCGACGCAGCCCTGCGCCTCCCCTTTAAGGCCCCCCGGCGGGGCGGGGCGGGGCGTCCCTCCTCCCCTTTAAGGCCGCGCGGGCGGTTTCCGGCCCCCCGACGCGGCGCGCGCGCGCGGTGACGCGGCGTGACGCGGCGGAAGGGGCGGGGCGCGGCGCCATGGCGGAGCTGGACCTGCTGGGCTCCATCCTCAGCGCCATGGAGCGGCCGCCCGGGCTCGGCGACCAGGAGACGCGGCGCCGCGCGCGAGGTCAGGGGTCGCGGGGGCGGGGCCGGGGGCGGGGCCGGGGGCGGGGGGGGACCAGGAGCGGGAGCCCACCACGCCCCGCCCCCCCCGCGCGCCCTGGCCCCGCCCCCCGCGACAGGCCCCGCCCCCTGGCCCCGCCCTGTAGCCCCGCCTCCGGCACTAAGCCCCGCCCCCGGGACAGGGCCCCGCCCTGCAGCCCCGCCCCCGGCACTAAGCCCCGCCCCCATAGCCCCGCCCCCCGGGACAGAGCCCCGCCCTGCAGCCCCGTGGCCCCGCCCCTAGCCCCTGAACTACCCCCCCCCCGCAGCCCAGTACACCCTGGCCCTGCCCCCGCCCCCGGGGAGCTCTTTCCCTCACCCCCCACCCCGTAACCACCTGGCCCTGACCCGGGGGGAGGGGCGCTGTACAGACCGGGCTATAAATAGACACGGGGATGGGGGAGGGGCGCTGTACAGACTGGGCTATAAATAGACACGGGGATGGGGGAGGGGCGCTGTACAGACTGGGCTATAAATAGACACGGGGATGGGGGAGGGGCGCTGTACAGACTGGGCTATAAATAGACGTAGGGGTGAGGGAGGGGCGCTGTACAGACTGGGCTATAAATAGACATAGGGGTGAGGGAGGGGCGCTGTACAGACTGGGCTATAAATAGACACGGGGATGGGGGAGGGGCGCTGTACAGACTGGGCTATAAATAGACGTAGGGGTGAGGGAGGGGCGCTGTACAGACTGGGCTATAAATAGACATAGGGGTGAGGGAGGGGCGCTGTACAGACTGGGCTATAAATAGACGTAGGGGTGAGGGAGGGGCGCTGTACAGACCGGGCTATAAATAGACACGGGGATGGGGGAGGGGCGCTGTACAGACCGGGCTATAAATAGATGTAGGGGTGGGAGAGGGGCGCTGTACAGACCGGGCTATAAATAGACGTAGGGGTGAGAGAGGGGCGCTGTACAGACCGGGCTATAAATAGACATGGGGTGAGGGAGGGGCGCTGTACAGACTGGGCTATAAATAGACATGGGGTGAGGGAGGGGCGCTGTACAGACCGGGCTATAACTAGATATGGGGTGAGGGAGGGGCGCTGTACAGACTGGGCTATAAATAGACATGGGGTGAGGGAGGGGCGCTGTACAGACCGGGCTATAAATAGACATGGGGTGAGGGAGGGGCGCTGTACAGACTGGGCTATAAATAGACATGGGGTGAGGGAGGGGCGCTGTACAGACCGGGCTGTAAATAGACATGAGGTGAGGGAGGGACGCTGTACAGACCGGGCTATAACTAGATATGGGGGTGGGGGAGGGGCGCTGTACAGACCGGGCTATAAATAGACGTAGGGGTGAGAGAGGGGCGCTGTACAGACCGGGCTATAAATAGACATAGGGGTGAGGGAGGGGCGCTGTACAGACTGGACTATAAATAGACATGGGGTGAGGGAGGGGCGCTGTACAGACCGGGCTATAAATAGACGTAGGGGTGAGGGAGGGGCGCTGTACAGACCGGGCTATAACTAGATATGGGGGTGGGGGAGGGGCGCTGTACAAACCAGGCTATAACTAGATATGGGGGTGGGGGAGGGGCGCTGTACAGACCGGGCTATAAATAGACGTAGGGGTGAGAGAGGGGCGCTGTACAGACCGGGCTATAAATAGACGTAGGGGTGAGAGAGGGGCGCTGTACAGACCGGGCTGTAAATAGACATGGGGTGAGGGAGGGGCGCTGTACAGACCGGGCTATAACTAGATATGGGGGTGGGGGAGGGGCGCTGTACAGACCAGGCTATAACTAGATATGGGGGTGGGGGAGGGGCGCTGTACAGACCGGGCTATAAATAGACGTAGGGGTGAGAGAGGGGCGCTGTACAGACCGGGCTATAAATAGACACGGGGATGGGGGAGGGGCGCTGTACAGACCGGGCTATAAATAGACGTAGGGGTGAGGGAGGGGCGCTGTACAGACCGGGCTATACACAGACACCGACCCGCCTGGGGCTCGCGCTCAGGCCGGCAGCGCTGAAGGTTCCCGGCTCTGCGCCGACCCCGGTGTCCTCCGGCACCAGGACCCCCCTGCGGAGCCGGCGTCAGGCCCAGGACCCCGCCGGTCGCTACAGGGGGGCCTTACGGACTGAGCCACGCCGGGGAGACACACCCAGCCCTGCCCCGCCATGGGGCCGGAGCTCTCAGCATCCTCAGGGGACCCCGCACCGCCCGGAGGACAGGGGTAACCCCAACTTCCTGGGAAGGGGGGAAGGGCACGTCTGCGAGGGCACCCAAAGGAGGGAACCCAGGAGTCCTGGCTCCCAGCCCCCCTGCTCTGACCCACCCCGATTCTCTCGCCCCTGCAGAACAAGCCGCCCGGCTGAAGAAGCTGCAGGAGCAGGAGAAGCGGCAGAAGGTGGAGTTCAGGAAGAGGGTGAGTGACCCACAGAGGCGGCCGTAGGGCCGGGTGGGAGCCGGCGCCCCCGAGAGGGGCCAGGCCCTGTGCCCCATTCCCCGCCCCCCTGAGCCTTCCCTTCCGTGTCCCCTCGCAGATGGAGAAGGACGTGTCTGACTTCATCCAGGACACCGCGCAGACCAAAAAGAAATTCCAGCCCATGAACAAGCTTGAGCGCAGCATCCTGTGAGCCTCCCGGGGTGGGGGGCCGCATGTGGGGTGGGGGGTATCTCAGTGCCGGGCGAGGGGTCCCCGGCCGCCCCGCCCCGGAGCTGGGCGCGTCTCGGCGCCGGGCGAGGGGTCCCCGGGTCGCCGGCCGCCCCGCCCCAGAGGTGGGCGTGTCTTGGGGCCGGGCGAGGGGTCACCGGCCGCCCCGCCCTGGAGGTGGCCGCGTCTCGGCGCCAGGCGAGGGGTCCCCGGGTCGCCGGCCGCCCCGCCCCAGAGGTGGCCGCGTCTTGGTGCCGGGCGAGGGGTCCCCGGGTCCCCGGCCGCCCCGCCCCAGAGCTGGGCGCGTCTCGGCGCCGGGCAGGGGGTCCCCGGGTCACCCCAGAGCTGGGCGCGTCTCGGCGCCGGGCGGGGGGTCCCCATGTCACCCCAGAGGTGGGCGCGTCTCGGCGCCGGGCGAGGGGTCCCCGGGTCACCCCAGAGGTGGGCGCGTCTCGGCGCCGGGCGGGGGGTCCCCGGGTCACCCCAGAGGTGGGCGCGTCTCGGCGCCGGGCGAGGGGTCCCCGGGTCACCCTAGAGGTGGGCGCGTCTCGGCGCCGGGCGAGGGGTCCCCGGGTCACCCCAGAGCTGGGCGCGTCTCGGCGCCGGGCGGGGGGTCCCCGGGTCACCCCAGAGCTGGGCGCGTCTCGGCGCCGGGCGAGGGGTCCCCGGGTCACCCCAGAGGTGGGCGCGTCTCGGCGCCGGGCGAGGGGTCCCCGGGTCACCCCAGAGGTGGGCGCGTCTCGGCGCCGGGCGAGGGGTCCCCGGGTCACCCCAGAGGTGGGCGCGTCTCGGCGCCGGGCGAGGGGTCCCCGGGTCACCCCAGAGGTGGGCGCGTCTCGGCGCCTGGCGAGGGGTCCCCGGGTCACCCTAGAGGTGGGCGCGTCTCGGCGCCGGGCGAGGGGTCCCCGGGTCACCCTAGAGGTGGGCGCGTCTCGGCGCCGGGCGAGGGGTCCCCGGGTCACCCCAGAGGTGGGCGCGTCTCGGCGCCGGGCGAGGGGTCCCCGGGTCACCCCAGAGCTGGGCGTGTCTCGGCGCCGGGCGAGGGGTCCCCGGGTCACCCTAGAGGTGGGCGCGTCTCGGCGCCGGGCGAGGGGTCCCCGGGTCACCCCAGAGGTGGGCGCGTCTCGGCGCCGGGCGAGGGGTCCCCGGGTCACCCTAGAGGTGGGCGCGTCTCGGCGCCGGGCGAGGGGTCCCCGGGTCACCCCAGAGGTGGGCGCGTCTCGGCGCCGGGCGAGGGGTCCGTGGGTCCAGCCCCGGGAACGTTTGCTCCGTGTGTCAGTGAGTGTCGTGTCCCCCCTCGCGCGGCGCAGGCATGACGTGGTGGAAGTGGCCGGCCTGACGTCCTTCTCCTTCGGTGACGACGAGGAGAGTCGTTACGTCATGATCTTCAAAAAGGTGAGCGACCCCCCCTGCCCCCACATCCTGTCCTCCCGGAGCCAGGGAGAGAACCCAGGAGTCCTGGCTCCCAGCCCCCCCTGCTCTAACCCACCAGCCCCCGCTCCCCTCCCAGAGCCGGGGAGAGAACCCAGGAGTCCTGGCCCCCAGCCCCCCCTGCTCTCACCCCCCAGCCCCCGCTCCCCTCCCAGAGCCGGGGAGAGAACCCAGGAGTCCTGGCTCCCAGCCCCCCCTGCTCTCACCCACCAGCCCCCACTCCCCTCCCAGAGCCGGGGAGAGAACCCAGGAATCCTGGCCCCCAGCCCCCCCTGCTCTCACCCCCCAGCCCCCGCTCCCCTCCCGGAGCCAGGGAGAGAACCCAGGAGTCCTGGCTCCCAACCCCCCCTGCTCCAACCCATCAGCCCCCGCTCCCCTCCCAGAGCCGGGGAGAGAACCCAGGAGTCCTGGCTCCCAGCCCCCTCTCCCCTCCCAGAAGCAGGGAGAGAACCCAGGAGTCCTGTTGCCCTCGCGGTGTGGGGCTGGGGCCAGTGCTGGGGTGGGGGCAGTGTGCGGGAAGCTCTTGGGGCCGTGGGGTGTCTCATGCTCTGCCCCCCGCCCCCCAGGAGTTCGCCCCGTCGGACGAGGAGCTGGAGGCCTATCGCTGTGGGGAGGAATGGGACCCACAGCGGGCCGAGGAGAAACGCCGCCTCAAGGTGTGTGGGGCCCCCCCCGGGCTCTGCTGGCCCCAGGGCTGGGGGGGATCTTGGGGGGCTGGGGCATCTCTCTCCCTGTCTCTCTTTGGGTGGGCAGGACTGGGGGGGGGGTCATCCTCATGGGCGGGGCCGAGGTGTCGCCTCCCTCTCTGTAGGGGGCGTGTCTTTGTCTAGGTGGGCGGGGTGTACCAGCATGGGTGGGCGGGGCTGGGGGCGTGTCCCCGTCCCATCTCATGCCCCCCCACGGTGCCCCTGCCCCCCAGGAGCGGGCTCAAAGGGAGGCGGAGCAGGAGGCGCTGAGGGGCCCCGCCGTGGTGAACCCCAACACCGACTACAAGGACAAATACAGTCACCTCATCGGCAAGGAGGCCGCCAAGGACGCCGCCCACACCATGCAGGCCAACAAGGCCTACGGCTGCGGTGAGCGCCGGCCCGGACGCCTGGGTTCTCTCCCCGGCTCTGGGAGGGGAGCGGGGGCTGGGGGGTTGGAGCGGGGGGGGCCGGGAGCCAGGACACCTGGGTTCTCTTCTCGGCTCCGGGAGGGGAGCAGGGGCTGGTGGGTTGGAGCTGGTGGGGCTGGGAGCCAGGACGCCTGGGTTCTCTTCTCGGCTCCGGGAGGGGAGCAGGGGCTGGTGGGTTGGAGCTGGGGGGGCTGGGAGCCAGGACGCCTGGGTTCTCTCCGTGGCTCTGGGAGGGGAGTGGGGGCTGGTGGGTTAAAGCAGGGGGGGCTGGGAGCTCGGACTCCTGGGTTCTCTCCCTGGCTCTGGGAGGGGAGCGGGGGCTGGGGGGTTGGAGCAGAGGGGGCTGGGAGCCAGGACTCCTGGGTTCTCTCCCTGGCTCTGGGAGGGGAGTGGGGGCTGGGGGGTTAGAGCAGTGGGGGGCTGGGAGCCAGGACTCCTGGGTTCTCTCCCCAGCTCTGGGAGGGGGTGGGGGCTGGTGGGTTAGAACGGGGGGGCTGGGAGCCGGGACTCCTGGGTTCACACCCCCGCTCTCCCGTCCAGTTCCCGTGGCCAACAAGCGGGACACGCGCTCCATCGAGGAGGCCATGAACGAGATCCGGGCGAAGAAGCGGCTGCGGCAGAGCGAGGACGAGGGGCCGGGCGGGGCTGCGACCTCCTAGTGCTGCGGGGGGGGGAAGGGGGGGCGTCTTGCCCAGAGAGGGGCGGGGGGGGAGCAGATCGCAGGGAATGACCCCAAACCTGCTGCTGTGTGTGAACCTTGCTTGGGGCATCCCGGCCGCCGAGGGGGGGCTGCCGTGCCCCCACGTGCCCAGATTACCCCCCTCCCTCCGTATTTACCCACTAGCCTAGGAGAGTTTTTAGGATTTCAATGTGGGGGGGGTATTTTAAGTGATTTGTTTGGAATTGTTTTTTCTCTCTAGTTGTGGGGGGGAGGGGAGAGTCTATTTTTGGGGTGTGTTGGAGGCAGGGAATAGAGATCTGGGTGCAGTGTCGCCTTCCCCCACCAGGGGGCACCTGGGGCCTCAGAGCAGGCTGCAGCATCCCACTTCTGCCACCAGAGGGCACTGCTCATGGGGGGGGTCCCCCAAACGTCTGACCTCCCCCACCCTTGGGGAAATTAGCCTGTCCTTGAGGGGGAGGAAAGGGGCTGGGACCCCTGCAGGGGGGGGATCCCTGCCTGGTAAGGGGGCGGCTGTCTGGGGGTAATTTTAACCTGTTCTCCTTGCTGGGAGCTCGAGGCCCCTCAGCTAATTGGTGGTGGCCGGGTGGGGGGGGGGGGGATTTTGCTCATTATTTAAGTGTAAATAGAATCAATCCCCAGACCCCAAGCTCTGAGCAGGGGGCAGCCAGATCCCTCCCCAGCCTCCCAGCAATGTGTTGTGGGGTACATGCCCCCCCAGTGTGTGGTAATGGGGGGGGCTCCAGGAGCAGCGGTATCACCCCAATAAACCTGTCTCTGTTGAATCACGATCAGCCCGCCTCCTCCTGCTGGGGTGGGGTTTTGGAGCGACTCGGTGTGAGCGGGGCTGGGAGCCGCTGTGTGTCAGGGGCCCCGTACCGCACCCCCCGGAGATTCCCTATCCCGCCCGCGGCGCTGGGTCCAGCCGGGGTCAGGCTGCCAGGGGTCTCTGCAGCTGCCATTGGGATGGGAACAGTCATGGCAGGAGACCCCCCCGGACCCCCTCGCTGCATCCACTGCTCCCTTAGGGGGGCAGAACCTCTCTGTCACTCTGACCTCCCCCCTTACATCCCCCTCCCCGCACAGGGGAGAGAACCCAAGAGTCCTGGCTCCCAGCCCCCCCGTTCTTACCCACCAGGCCCCCCACAAACGAGGATTGAACCCAGGCGTCCTGGCCCCCAGGAAAGAACCACACCGAGACGCCGTCTGTCCAGGTGCCTTTATTCAGAGCCCGGCCCGGAGATGCCGCGGGACGATGGGGCTGGACCCAGTCTCGCCGGCGCTGCCCTGGGGGGAGCCCCGGTGGCGAGGGTCCAGGCCAGGCCCCGTCCCTCCAGTGCCGCCCCCGCCATGGGGCAGGGCCGTGCCGACGCTGGGGGGCGCGGACGAGGGGCTCACTTGGCCCGAGGGTTCCTGAACTTGCGTCCCGCAAAGTGAGCTTTGTTGCCCAGGGCTTCCTCGATCCTGGGGGGAGACAGGGAAAGGGGTGAGCTCTGGGGGGGGGGGTTCAGATGGGGGGACCCTGTGCCCCATTCGCTGCCCCCCCGAGCCTGCCAGTCCCCACCCTGGGGCCGGGTAGAAGCCGGCGCCCCCCAGAGGGCACAGGCCCCTGGCTCCATTCCCTGCCCCCCTGAGCCCGCCAGGCCCCGCCCTGGGGCCGGGGTGGGGGGAGCCGGTGCCCCCCAGAGGGGACAGGCCCCTGGCCCCATTCCCTGCCCCCCTGAGCCCGCCAGGCCCCGCCCTGGGGCCGGGGGGAGCTGGTGCCCCCCAGAGGGGACAGGCCCCAGCCCGTTACCTCATCAGCTGATTGTATTTAGCCAGGCGCTCGGATCGGCAGGGGGCTCCAGTCTTGATCTGTGGGGAGAGGTAGAGCCGGGGTTAGGGGCTCAGGGCGGCTGTGGGGGGTGCAGGGGAAGGGGGGTGCAGCCCCCCCGCCGCTCACCTGCCCTGTGCAGAGCCCCACCACCAGGTCCGCGATGAAGGTGTCTTCGGTCTCCCCGGAGCGGTGGCTGACCATCACCCCCCAGCCGTTGCTCTGGGCCAGCTTGCACCTGGGAGGGGGAAACCGGGGGGAGGAGGGTGTCTGTGGGTGCTGCTGTGTGGGGGGCGGGGAGGGGGATCCAAATCTAACCCCATGCCCCCCCCCCACGCACAGAGAGAGAACCCGGACGTCCGGGCTCCCAGCCCCCCCATGCTCTAACCCACCAGCCCCCGCTCCCCGAGCCGGGGCGAGAACCCAGGCGTCCTGGCCCCCACAGGCCCCGTCCCCCCCCGGCGGCTCACGCCTGGATGGACTCGGTGACGGAGCCGATCTGGTTGACTTTGAGCAGGAGACAGTTGCAGGCCTTGAGCTCCACGGCCTTCTGGATGCGCTTGGGGTTCGTCACCGTCAGGTCGTCCCCCACGATCTGGATGGGCACCTGGGTCAGGAACCTCCGCCAGGTCTCCCAGTCGTCCTGGTCGAAGGGGTCCTCGATGGAGACCACTGGGGGGGCAGGCACAGGGTTGGAGCCAGCCCCCCGAGAGGGGGCAGGCCCCCGCCCCATTCCCCGCCCCGGGGGCGAGCCGGGACAGGCCCCTCACCGGGGTAATTCTTGATGAAGCTCTGGTACAGCTCGCCCAGCTTCTCCCCGCTGATGTGGCGGGCGGGGTCGTCGGGGGATTTGAAGTCCAGGTCGTACTTCCCGCCGCGGAAGAACTCGGAGGCGGCGACGTCCATCCCGATCACCACCTTGTCGGGGTACCCGGCCTTCTCGATGGCCGACTTCAGCAGCTCCAGCGCTGGGGAGGAGGCGAACAGGCGACGGGTCGGCCCTGGGGACGCACGTGGGGTGCCCCGCCCCAGAGGTGGGCGCGTCTCGGCGCCAGGCGAGGGGTCCCCGGGTCACCGGCCGCCCCGCCCCAGAGGTGGCTGCCTTTCGGCGCCAGGCGAGGGGTCCCCGGGTCACCGGCTGCCCCGCCCCAGAGGTGGCCACATCTCGGCGCCGGGCGAGGGGTCCCCGGGTCACCGGCCGCCCCGCCCCAGAGGTGGCTGCCTTTCGGCGCCAGGCGAGGGGTCCCCGGGTCACCGGCTGCCCCGCCCCAGAGGTGGCCACATCTCGGCGCCGGGCGAGGGGTCCCTGGGTCACCGGCGGCTCCGCCCCAGAGGTGGCCGCGTCTCAGCGCCGGGTGGGGGGTCCCTGGGTCACCAGCTGCCCTGCCCCAGAGGTGGGCGTGTCTCGGCGCCAGGGTCCCTGTAGACCGTGACCTTTCCTGGCCCAGCAACGCTCACCGTGCTCCCTGCGGCTCCGGTTACCAGCAGCTGCACTAATTATGGCTGCGACCTTTGACGAGGGAATCGGGGGCTGAGGTGAAAATCCAGCCTGAGAAAGTCTTGAAATGCAACCGCAGGCCTATAAGTAGCTGCTCCCCCCTTCCTGTCAATCCGCAGCCAGGGAGTGGAGTGGGAGGGAACCCAGGCATCCTGGCTCCCAGCCCCCGCTGCACTCACCCACCAGCTCCCACTCCCCTCCCAGAGCCGGGGAGGGAACCCAGGGGTCCGGTACCTTCGTTGTTCTCCAGGATGTTGGGAGCGAAGCCGCCCTCGTCCCCCACGTTGGTGGCGTCCTTGCCGTACTTGGCCTTGATGACGGACTTCAGGTTGTGGTAGACCTCGGCCCCGATGCGCATGGCCTCCTTGAAACTGGCGGCCCCCACCGGCAGGATCATGAACTCCTGCATGGCCAGCTTGTTCCCCGCGTGGGAGCCCCCGTTGATCACATTGAACGCCTGCCGGGGGAGGAGGGACAGCATAGAACCCAGGCGTCCTGGTCCCCAGGTGCCGCTGAACCCCACTCTCCTCCCAGAGCCACGGAGAGAACCCAGGAATCCTGGCTCCCAGCCCCCACTGCTCTAACCCATCAGCCCCCACTCCCCTCCCAGAGCCGGGGAGAACCCAGGAGTCCTGGCTCCCAGCCCCCACTCTCCTCCAGAGCCAGGGAGAGAACCCAGGAGTCCTGGCTCCCAGCCCCCCCTCCCCTCCTAGAGGAACCCCGGCGTCCAGGGGCTCTTACCGGGACAGGCAGGATGAGCTCAGCGTTGCCAGCCAGGTCGGCGATGTGGCGGTAGAGGGGCACCCCCTTTTCCGCGGCCCCAGCCTTACAGACCGCCAGAGATACCCCCAGGATGGCATTGGCCCCAAACTTGGCTGTGGGGGGAGACAGATAGGATTAGCCCCCCCACGACAGTCAGGTAACAGGGAGGGATCAGCAGGGGGCAGGGAAGGGGTGGCTGCAGTTTGGTGAGGGGGCTGGAGGTGAAGGGGCCAGAGGGGGAATTAGGGGCTGGCAGAGGGTCGGTGGCGATGTCTCTCACTCACATTTGTTCTCTGTCCCATCCAGGTCGATCATGAGTTTGTCGATTTTCTCCTGCTCCACAACACTGAGTTTCTGGGATGCAGGGGGGGGGGGGGGGGAACAGTGGGGGGAGGGGTCACACAGGCACCATGGGTAGCTTTGCCCCCCACATCTCCATCCAGGACACCTCACCCAGCTGCCTCCCCTACTCTGCCAGGCGCCAGCCCCCCCCACACCACCCTATACACAGCCTATTGTACCCAGGGACCCCCCACAATATATCTAGCCCCCTTCCCCAGCTAACCCCACTCCCAGGCCTCCCTCTAATACCCAGATATGCCCTCCCCAGGGACCCCCATGTCCTCTGGGCCTCCCCCCATAGCCAGGTACCCTCTGGTACCCCCCCACAGTCAGGTACCCCTCCATGCCCGTGTACTGCCCAGACCCCCACTACATGAGTACTCCCTACAGGCGTGAGCGGGCGGTGGTTACCTTCTCCAGGAGGGCCGGCACAATGATTTTGTTGATATTTTCAACAGCCTTCAGCACCCCTGGGGAGAGAAGGACAGAGATGTCGTACCCAGCTGGTCTCTACGGCCCCACCCGCTACCCCAGTGCCCCCGCATCCATCCCAGCTGGCCGCCTGGGCCATAATCATTTAGACAAGCCCAGATTTCCATGGGATGTCCTAGGAGTTCATTTTAGGAGATCGGGAGCTTTCTTTAAATTAAATAACTACATTCTAACGAACTAACAAACCACCCAAGAATGCGCCAACCAGCACTTTTATCCAGCCAATGAGCCAACCAGCCAATTAAATCAGTCAACCAATGAATGAACCGGTCACCCCAACCAACCAGTAACCTCTCAGCCAACCAGGCAATGAAGCTCTCAGTCAAGACTACCAACCGGTCAACCAATCAACCTCACAGCCAGCCAACAAACCAGTCAGCCACCCAACGAACATCTCAACCAACCAGCCAATGAACCGGTCAACCAGCCAATCAACGTCACAGCCAACCCTATCCACCAACCAGCCAACGAAATTCCCAGCCAACGAGCCAATCCTAGCAACCGCCCGGCCAATCAACCCCACAGCCAGTCAACAAACCAGTCAGCCACCCAATGAACATCTCAGCCAACCAGCCAATCAACCTCACAGCCAGCCAACAAACCAGTCAGCCACCCAATGAACTTCTCAGCCAACCAGCCAATGAACCGGTCAACCAGCCAATCAACCTCACAGCTAACCCTATCCACCAACCAGCCAACGAAACTCCCAGACAACGATCAACCTCACAGCCAGCCAACAAACCAGTCAGCCACCCAACGAACATCTCAGCCAACCAGCCAATGAACCGGTCAACCAGCCAATCAACCTCACAGCCAACCCTATCCACCAACCAGCCAACGAAACTCCCAGCCAACGAGCCAATCCTAGCAACCGCCCGGCCAATCAACCTCACAGCCAGCCAACAAACCAGTCAGCCACCCAACGAACATCTCAGCCAACCAGCCAATGAACCGGTCAACCAGCCAATCAACCTCACAGCCAACCCTATCCACCAACCAGCCAACGAAACTCCCAGCCAATCAACCTCACAGCCAGCCAACAAACCAGTCAGCCACCCAACGAACATCTCAACCAACCAGCCAATCAACCTCACAGCCAACCCGATCCACCAACCAGCCAACGAAACTCCCAGCCAATCAACCTCACAGCCAGCCAACAAACCAGTCAGCCACCCAACGAACATCTCAACCAACCAGCCAATCAACCTCACAGCCAACCCGATCCACCAACCAGCCAACGAAACTCCCAGCCAACGAGCCAATCCTAGCAACCAACCAGCCAGCCAGCCAACAAACCACTCAACCAGCCAATCAACCTCGCAGTCAACCCTACCAACCAACCAGCCAATGAACCTCTCGGCCACCCCTATGGACAAGGCAAGAAACCCATCCCTGAATCCACGGGCTGCTCCCAGGGGCTTGCGCCAGCAACTCCCGCTGGGGTGACTGGAAGCGCCCCCCACCCCCCCGACCCCAATATGGCTTCAAGACTTTTATCACCTCTGGGCATTTGTCCAGCAAGCGGCCGCACCTTGAACTAACCCGGCCCTCACTTTGGATGGAGGGGCGTGGGGGGTGGAGGGCAGGGTGTGCGGGGAGGGAGGGATAAATCTTCCCGCCCCCGGTTAGCATCCACCCCCCTCCCCCGAGGGCCCCTCACCTTTGCCCAGGTATCGGGACTTGTCCCCGTCCCGCAGCTCCAGAGCCTCGTAGATGCCGGTGGAGGCGCCGCTGGGGACAGCGGCCCGGAAACGACCTGGGGGGGGAAGAAGCAGGGGGAGTAACTAACATGCGGTTCCCCCCACAGCCAGGAGAACCTGACCCCCACCAGCCCCCCCATCCTGTCTCAGGATCCCCCTGAACCCCAGCCTTGGGATTACCCACCCTGTCCCCACGGGAATCCCCCCCCCCCGCACGTACCCAAGCCCTCCCCACACATGCACAGTCCAGCCCACTCCTCCCTCTCCACACCCCAGTCCCCCCTGGCCCCCCCGACGCACCCTTGGCCGTGTGCAGATCCACCTCAACCGTGGGGTTCCCACGGGAGTCCAGGATCTCACGGGCGTAGATCTTCTGGATGGACATGGCTGGCGGGAGAAAAACAGAGGGGTGGCGGGGGCCTCGGAAAAGCACATGCCCCAGGCTTGTCCCCCCCATACACAGCCACCCCCTCCCAGAGCCAGGGAGAGAACCCAGGAGTCCTGGCTCCCAGCCCGCCCTGCTCAAACGCACCAGCCCCCACTCCCCTCCCAGAGCCTGGGCGGAGGTGTGGGGGGCAGAACCCAGGAGTCCTGGCTCCTAGTCCCACCCACCCTGGACCCACTGTCCAATCCGGAGCAGGTCCGAGCCTTTTAACATTCACACCACCACACCCACACCCTGGGCAGCTGCCAGGGTTAAAAATAGACTCGCACACCCGGAGGGCTGGCCACTGGAGGAAGAGGTCACCCCATCCCCGATAGCGGGGAGCCTGCAGCTGGGGCCCACACAGGGGCAGACCCTAGCCTCCCCTACCCCCAGCCCTGCCGGCACCCCTCACTCCCGACCCACAGCCCCCTGCTAGCCCCCAGCCCTGCCGGCACCCCTCACTCCCGACCCACAGCCCCCTGCTAGCCCAGCCCTGCTCCCCCAGCCCTGCCGGTGCCCCTCACTCCCGACCCACAGCCCCCTGCTAGCCCAGCCCAGCCCCCCCAGCCCCGCCGGTGCCCCTCACTCCCGACCCACAGCCCCCTGCTAGCCCAGCCCTGCCCCCCCAGCCCTGCCGGTGCCCCTCACTCCCGACCCACAGCCCCCTGCTAGCCCAGCCCTGCCCCCCCAGCCCTGCCGGCACCCCTCACTCCCGACCCACAGCCCCCTGCTAGCCCAGCCCTGCCCCCCCAGCCCTGCCGGCGCCCCTCACTCCCGACCCACAGCCCCCTGCTAGCCCAGCCCTGCCCCCCCAGCCCTGCCGGCGCCCCTCACGCCCGACCCGCAGCCCCCTGCTAGCCCCCAGCCCTGCCCCCCCAGCCCTGCCGGCACCCCTCACGCCCGACCCGCAGCCCCCTGCTAGCCCCCAGCCCTACCCCCCCCCAGCCCTGCCGGTGCCCCTCACTTCCGACCCACAGCCCCCTGCTAGCCCAGCCCTGCCCCCCCAGCCCTGCAGGTGCCCCTCACTCCCGACCCACAGCCCCCTGCCAGCCCAGCCCTGCCCCCCATCTCTGCCGGTGCCCCCCCCTCCCAACCCGCAGCCCCTGCCAGGCCAGCCCTGCCCCCCGCAGTCCCGCCGGTGCCCCTCACTCCCGACCCGCAGCCCCCTGCCAGCCCAGCCCTGCCCCCCGCAGCCCCGCCGGTGCCCCTCCCTCCTGCCCCTCCAAAGGGGCAGTGGACCAGAGGGGAGGGTCCTGGCCCTGGCACTCACTTGGTGGGGTCTCGTCTCCGGTCTGTGGCTGTCAGGGGGGTGGGCAGCTGACAGTGCCCAGGCGGTGGCTGCCCCCTCCCTTTTATACCCAAGGTCCCCGGCACCCTCCGCCCACCCGGGGCCAGTTAGGGACTGTCTGTAAGTGCCCTGCCCGTGTGGGGACAGGCCAACCCCAGACGGGCCATTGGCACCTGCACAAATATGTGGCTCCATGAAAGATCCCAGCATCCCTCACGCACAGCACCACCCCTCCCACAGCTGGGGAGAGAACCCAGGAGTCCTGGCTCGCAGCCCCCCTGCTCTGACCCACCAGCCCCCGCTCCCCTCCCACAGCCGGGGAGAGAACCCAGGAGTCCTGGCTCCTAGCCCCCCCTGCTCTGACCCACCAGCCCTCACTCCCCTCCCACAGCCGGGGAGAGAACCCAGGAGTCCTGGCTCCTAGCCCCCCCTGCTCTGACCCACCAGCCCCCACTCCCCTCCCACAGCCGGGGAGAGAACCCAGGAGTCCTGGCTCCTAGCCCCCCCTGCTCTGACCCACCAGCCCCCACTCCCCTCCCAGAGCCGGGGAGAGAACCCAGGAGTCCTGGCTCCTAGCCCCCCCTGCTCTGACCCACCAGCCCCCACTCCCCTCCCAGAGCCGGGGAGAGAACCCAGGAGTCCTGGCTCCTAGCCCCCACCCCCGCTCTAATCCCCAGCCCCCACTGCCCTCCCAGAGCCTGGATAGAATAAGGCACTGGGGCATTCGGAGACCCCCCGCCTTTGTCTGACAGGTTATTAGCCATGGGTCCCTCAGGGTATTTCTCCTGTGGGGCAGTGGGGGTGGGGTCGGGGGTTGCCCGTTACTGGGCTGACCGTGGCCTCTGTGCGAGATTCGGTGGGTCGGCTTGCGGGGGGGTGGGTGGGGGGCATCGGGCCTGGTGCGGACAAGGAAGGAGGCGGGATTTGACCCGAATCCTCCACACACCCCGTTCCCCGGGCTGGACAAGGCCCCTGTCTCTGCAGAGCGCCCGCCCCACGCGCCCCTTGGGGCAGCTCCCAGAACCCGCAGCCTGTCCCCTCTGGGGGGCGCCAGCTCCCTCCCGGCCCCAGGGGGCTGTGACCCTGGCACCCCCCCAAGGGGCTGCCCTTTCCCCGTTGCTCATTCCTATGGGGGCTCCCCACCCCCACCCGGCCGTGCGGGCCTCTCCAGACAGCCGGGGCCCCTTGGAGCTGGTCTCTAGCCCTATATTTAGCCCCCCGGCTAGTTCGCTAAAGGTCAGAGATCCAGGGCGCCCGTTCCAAGCAGCGGGGAAAGGACACGGCAACCCGAGACGCTCGCCTCACGTAGCACCTGGGAGGGGGGGGTCCCCGTGCTGGGGCTGCAGGGGTCCGGAGTGACACTGGGGGGAATGGGGGGGTCTCCATCCATTCACACCAGCCCCACTGAGAACCTGAGCCCTGAATGCATCACACTGCCCCGTCTGGTGGGTTAGAGCAGGGGCGGGGCTGGGAGCCCGGACTCCTGGGTTCTCTCCCCGGCTCTGGGAGGGGAGTGGGGGCTGGAGGGTTAGAGCAGGGTGGGGACTGGGGGCCAGGACTCCTGGGTTCTCTCCCAGGCCCCTGGAGGTGAGGATGATGACCGTAGCCAGTCTCCCGCCACCGGCCTGGGGCTCCTTTCCTTGAATATCTGCAATGTGTATCCGCCCCACACGGCCTGCGGGAGCGGGGGCGCTACCCAGTGGCCGTGTCGGGAAATCCACCCGCTTCTTTTTCGGATAGAACCAGTGTCCCCGGGCAAGATTCGTTCCTTAATGCTGGGGTGGGGACTGGCTGGCTCAGGGGGGTGGGGAATGGGGCCTGGGGCGGGTCCCCAGCTGGCTCGGGGGGCAGGGAATGGGACCCAGGGCAGGGCCCGGCTGGCTCGGGGGGGCTGGGGAATGGGGCAGGGGCCTGTCCCCTCTAGGGGGCGCCAGCTCCCGTCCTGCCCCAGGGCGGGCCCGGCTGGCTCAGGGGGGTGGGGAATGGGGCCCGGGGCGGGTCCCCGGCTGGCTCAGGGGGGCAGGGAATGGGGCAGGGGCCTGTCCCCGGCTGGCTCAGGAGGGTGGGGAATGGGGCTCGGGGCCTGTCCCCGGCTGACTTGGGGGGCGAGGAATGGGGCAGGGGCCTGTCCCCGGCTGGCTCAGGGGGGTGGGGAATGGGGCCCAGGGCAGGGCCCGGCTGGCTCCGGGGGGGGCGGGGAATGGGGCCCGGGGCGGGGCCCGGCTGGCTCAGGGGGGCAGGGAATGGGGCAGGGGCCTGTCCCCTCTAGGGGGCCGGCTCCCATCATGCCCCAGGGTGGGGCCCAGCTGGCTCAGGGGGGCGAGGAATGGGGCCTGGGGCAGGGCCCGGCTGGCTCGGGGGGGGCGGGGAATTGTGCCCGGGGCAGGGCCCGGCTGGCTCAGGGGGGCAGGGAATGGGGCAGAGGCCTGTCCCCGGCTGGCTCAGGGGGGCAGGGAATGGGGCCCTGGGCGGGTCCCCGGCTGGCTCAGGAGGGCAGGGAATGGGGCCCGGGGCAGGGGCCTGGCTGGCTCAGGGGGGCAGGGAATGGGGCCCGGGGCAGGGGCCTGGCTGGCTCAGGGGGGCAGGGAATGGGGCCCGGGGCGGGGCCCGGCTGGCTCGGGGGGGGCGGGGAATTGGGCCCGGGGCAGGGCCCGGCTGGCTCAGGGGGGCAAGGAATGGGGCCCGGGGCAGGGGCCCGGCTGGCTCAGGGGGGCAGGGAATGGGGCCCGGGGCAGGGCCCGGCTGGCTCAGGGGGGCGGGGAATGGGGCCCGGGGCAGGGCCCGGCTGGCTCGGGGGGGCAGGGAATGGGGCAGAGGCCTGTCCCCGGCTGGCTCAGGGGGGCAGGGAATGGGGCCCGGGGCGGGTCCCCGGCTGGCTCAGGGGGGCAGGGAATGGGGCCTGGGGCAGGGGCCTGGCTGGCTCAGGGGGGCAGGGAATGGGGCCCGGGGCGGGTCCCCGGCTGGCTCAGGGGGGCAGGGAATGGGGCCCGGGTCAGGGCCTGGCTGGCTCAGGGGGGCAGGGAATGGGGCAGAGGCCTGTCCCCGGCTGGCTCGGGGGGCAGGGAATGGGGCCCGGGGCGGGTCCCTGGCTGGCTCAGGGGGGCAGGGAATGGGGCCCAGGGCAGGGTCCGGCTGGCTCGGGGGGGGGCGGGGAATTGTGCCCGGGGCAGGGCCCGGCTGGCTCAGGGGGGCAGGGAATGGGGCAGAGGCCTGTCCCCGGCTGGCTCAGAGGGGCAGGGAATGGGGCCCGGGGCAGGTCCCCGGCTGGCTCAGGAGGGTGGGGAATGGGGCCCGGGGCAGGGGCCTGGCTGGCTCAGGGGGGCAGGGAATGGGGCCCGGGACGGGTCCCCGGCTGGCTCAGGGGGGCAGGGAATGGGGCCCGGGGCAGGGGCCTGGCTGGCTCAGGGGGGCAGGGAATGGGGCCCGGGGCGGGTCCCCGGCTGGCTCAGGAGGGTGGGGAATGGGGCCCGGGGCAGGGGCCTGGCTGGCTCAGGGGGGCAGGGAATGGGGCCCGGGGCGGGTCCCCGGCTGGCTCAGGGGGGCAGGGAATGGGGCCCGGGGCAGGGGCCTGGCTGGCTCAGGGGGGCAGGGAATGGGGCCCGGGGCGGGTCCCCGGCTGGCTCAGGGGGGCAGGGAATGGGGCCCGGGGTGGGGCCCGTCTGTTTGCATCCCGCTTCCATTTCCAGGTGACTCAGGCTCCGGGAATTCCCCCGTCCCCGCCCCGTGCAGGCTCCGAGGTGGGGCCCGGCGCCCGGAGGGGGGTGTCCTGCACCCCTGACGGCCGGGCCGGGCCCCCGCAGGCTCCCGGAGCCGGGGCAGAATTGCACCAGGCCGGGCTGCCAACCGGCTCCGGGGTGTGGAGCGGGGCGGGCGTGACTCAGGGTGTAGATGGGAGCGTCCGGGTTGCCAGGAGTAAGCGGGGGGGGGGGGGGGGAAGGGGGGGCAGTGCTTTGCTGGGCGGGGTTTGGGGGGACGGAGGCGGCTGCTTTCAAAGGAGCCCAGCTGAACCCTCAGTCCTTGGAAATTCACAGGCCCCAGGGCCACCAACCAGGAAGTGAACCCCGGCGTCCTGGGAAAACTCCAAAGGGGATAATTACCTGCTCCCAGCTCCGGGGACAGAACCCAGGAGTCCTGGCTCCCTCCCAGCCCCCATTCTCCTCCCAGAGCTGGGGAGAGAACCCAGGAGTCCTGGCTCCTTCCCAGCCCCCACTCCCCTCCCAGAGCCGGGGAGAGAACCCAGGAGTCCTGGCCCCCAGCCCCCCCTGCTCTAACCCCCCAGCCCCCATTCCCCTCCCAGAGCCGGGGAGAGAACCCAGGAGTCCTGGCCCCCAGCCCCCCTGCTCTAACCCCCCAGCCCCCACTCCCCTCCCAGAGCCGGGGAGAGAACCCAGGAGTCCCGGCTTCCAGCCCCCCCTGCTCTAACCCACCAGCCCCCACTCCCCTCCCAGAGCCGGGGAGAGAACCCAGGAGTCCTGGCCCCCAGCCTCCCTGCCCTAACCCCCCAGCCCCCACTCCCCTCCCAGAGCTGGGGAGAGAACCCAGGAGTCCTGGCCCCCAGCCCCCCCTGCTCTAACCCACCAGCCCCCACTCCCCTTCCAGAGCTGGGGAGAGAACCCAGGAGTCCTGGCCCCCAGCCCCCGCTCCCCTCCCAGAGCTCTGGTTTTCCTATCAAGTCTCGAGGAATCCACAAATCTCCCCGGCTGGTTTACTGCCCCCCAGGAAGGGGCCCTGAGGCAGATGCCCCAGTGTGCTGGCTGGTCCCCGCCCTGCACCCCCCAGCAGAAAGGCCCTGGGGTCGGGGTGGGGGGATAAAATGCTTATCTGGAAAGCTCATCACAGGGGCTCAGGGTGACTAATCTAATTGGCCCGCTGATAAGATAAGGAGCTCAGGGGATATGGAGCCTGCTTACTCCAGAGTGTGAGGCCAGGCTCCCCGGGTCACCGGCCGCCCCGCCCCAGAGGTGGGCGCATCTCGGCACCGGGCGAGGGGTCCCCGTGTCACCAGCTGCCCTGCCCCAGAGGTGGGCGCATCTCGGCGCCGGGCGAGGGGTCCCCGGGTCACCAGCTGCCCTGCCCCAGAGGTGGGCGCATCTCGGCGCCGGGCGAGGGGTCCCCGGGTCACCAGCTGCCCTGCCCCGCCCCAGAGGTGGCTGCATCTCAGTGCTGGGCGAGGGGTCCCCGTGTTACCCGCCGCCCCACCCCGGAGGTGGCCGCATCTCAGCGGGGGGTGAGGGGTCCCCGGGTCACCCCACCCCGCCCCAGAGGTGGCCGCATCCTGGCAGCGCTGGGCCGGGGTGGAGGGGACAGGGGCTGTGGGGTGTGGAGGGGCTGTGGGGTGTAAAGGTGGTAGAGGGCCCCGGCCCCCTTGCAAGAGGGCCCGAGCGCCCGGACTGGGCCGACCCCTCCCCCGCCCCAATGCCCCTCCCCCCACCGACAGGAAGTGAGACTCTCCGCCCCTCCCCCCCCGAAAGCAAAAGTTGGATCGAAGAACAAGAGAGGAAAAGTTTTGCAACCTGTGTCCCTCCGCCAAATAGTCCCGCCCGGGCCTCTGACGCAGGCGAGGGACGGGCCAATGGGAGCCCGCGTCTCTGGGCGGGGGGGTTTCCGCCCTGGTTTGGGAGCTGTGTGGCCTGGTGTGTCTGATTGGACATGGGGGGGGCGGAGTCACACTTGTGTTCGCATGTCAGCTGGGGGGGGAGTTTCACATGTATGTCCTGGCGTGTTGCATCCACATACATGTACCCCCACACGCGTGCAAATCGCATACGCGCCCCGCTCAGCTACGCGTAGCTGAGCGGGGCGCGTGTGCGATTTGCACAAGTGCGGGGGCACATGTATGTGGATGCAACATGTGCTGACACGCGTGTGTGTTTTGGCATGAGTGGCCGGTGGGTACAGCGGCTTGGCTCCGTGCAGCCCAGGCCGGGCGCTTGCAGGCCGCCGTGTAGGCCCGAGTTCTCGTGTATGCGTGTGGGGAGGGGGGGATGCCGTGTAATGGCATGTGCGTGTTCATATGTGTCCACGCATGGCTGTGTTTTGCCTGTGCACCCAAAGACGTGAGATCTCCCCAGGTTCCCAGGGCATCGGGCTGGGGCGGGGGGGGCCCTCTGGACACGCAGCTTTTGTGTGTCTTATTGTGAACACGTATGTTGACATGTATGATGTGTGCCTGTGGGAGGGGGACACAGGCGAGTCGCCCCGCACGCCTCGGGGAGCCCCATCTTGGACTGGGTGCATTGTGGGGGGGGGTCAGACCCATATGCGCTAAGGGGAGCGCCCTGATTGCTGTGGGGATGGGGGGAGGGATTGAATGACCAGGGGCTCTTGGGGGGCACATGTGGGGGAAGATGCGCAGTGGAAAATGGGGGTTCCTGGGGTGCACATGGGGGAGGGGTTTCCAGGCAGAAAGCAGAGGTTTAGATGGAGCATGGTGGACAGGGGATGCCCTGCCTAAAATGGGGTACATGGGGAGGGGGAAGTTTTTGCAATGCAAATAAAGGGGCTCTCCAGGGGGGTGCAGTGTGAAAAGGGGGACCTCAGCAGGGTGCATGAGGAGAAAAGGGGGAGCAGTGTGAAAAGGGGGACCTCTGGGGGATATATGAGGAGAAAGGGGGGGTGCAGTATGAAAAGGGGACCTCTGTAGGGTACATGAGGGGAAAGGGAGGTGCAGTGTGAAAAGAGAACCTCTGGGGGGTGCGTGGGGAGAAGGGGGTGCAGTGTGAAAAGGGGACCTCTGGGGGATACATGAGGGGAAACGGGGGATGCAGTGTGAAAAGGGGAACCTCTGTGGGGTGCATAGGGGAAAAGGGGGGTGCAGTGTGAAAACACGGCCTCTGGGGGGTGCACGAGGGGGAAGGGGGGTGCAGTGTGAAAAGGGGGACCTCGGGAGGGTGCATGAGAAGAAAAGGGGGTGCAGTGTGAAAAGGGGAACCTCTGGGGGGTGCGTGGGGAGAAAGGGGGGTGCAGTGTGAAAAGGGGACCTCTGGGGGATATATGAGGGGGAACAGGGGGTGCAGTGTGAAAAGGGAACCTCTGGGGGGTGCATAGGGGAAAAGGGGGTGCAGTGTGAAAAGGGGGACCTCTGGGGGGCGCATAGGGGAAAAGGGGGTGCAGTGTGAAAAGGGGGACCTCTGGGGGTGCACGAGGGGGAATGGGGGTGCAGTGTGAAAAGGGGGACCTGTGGGGGGCGCATAGGGGAAAAGGGGGTGCAGTGTGAAAAGGGGGACCTCTGGGGGGTGCACGAGGGGGAATGGGGGTGCAGTGTGAAAAGGGGGACCTGTGGGGGGTGCATAGGGGAAAAGGGGGTGCAGTGTGAAAAGAGGACCTCGTGGGGGGGGCGCATAGGGGGCATGGGGCTGCATTGCAGAGAAGGGGAAGGGAAACGGGGTGCAGGGAAGAAGGCGAAATAGTCCCGGCTGGGGGCGGCGAGTCGGCGGCGGGGGGGCCGCGGATGGATCCCGGGGCTCGCTGAGCCCCGCCCGCAGGAGAAAGGCGGGGCGGGCCCTCGGCCCCTGTAAAAGCCGCGCGCCCGGCCCGGGGGCCCCCCCAGACGCCTCTCGGATTTTGCACCCCGAGCGCGCGCGCTGCACCGGCTCCAGGGTCGCCCCCTCCCCCCCGGCCGCGCGCTGCTCCTCCTGCAAGCGGCGCGAGCCTCCCCCCTGCCCGCCGCACGCGCCGCCCCGCCCCGCCCCGCGCCCCCCCCGCCCCGCGCGCGCCGCGGCCTCCACGTTCCAGGGCGAGGTTGATTCGGTCGCGTCCGGCGTCTCGCGCCCTTTTCTTCTTCTTTTTTTTCCTCTCCCCTCCCGGGATTCTGCAGCCGCGCGCGCGCGCCGCCCCCGGCTCCCGCTGCAGCCCGCCGCCGCCGCCGGCTCCTCCCCAGCCCCAGCAGCAGCCATGAGCGGCTGGAGCTGCTACATCGACCGCCTCATGTGCGACGGCAACTGCCAGGACGCGGCCATCGTGGGCTACAAGGACACCCCGTGCGTGTGGGCCGCCACCCCGGGCAAGACGCTGTGCAACATCACGGTGAGGGGGCTTGCAAAAGGGGGGGGGGCATTGCAAAGGGGGGGGGCGCAGGGGGAGCTGGATTGCAAAGAGGGGAGGCGGGAAGTGCCATGGGGGGGCTGTATTGGAAGAGAGGGGGACCGGAAGTGCTGTGGGGGGGCCGCCTTGGAAGAGAGGGGGGGCGGGGAGAGTCTAGGGGGGCTGGATTCCAAAGGGGGGGGCCGGGGGAGTGGATGGGGGGCTGGATTCCAAAGGGGGGGCCGGGGGAGTGGATGGGGGGGCTGGATTCCAAAGGGGGGGAGGCCGGGGGAGTGGATGGGGGGGCTACATTGGAAAGAGGAGGCTTGCATTGCTAAAGTGGGGGTGAAGAGTGGATGGGGGGGTGGGGTGCATAGTTGGCTGTACTGCAAAAGAGGGGGGTAGGGAGGAGGGATGGGGTGCATTGCAGAAAGGCAGGGGGCACCCTGGGGGGGCTCCTTTCAGAAAAGGGGGACCTCCTGGGCGTGCATCGGAGGGGGATTATAGGGGTGTATGTAGGTGAGGGGTGCATTGGAGAGAAGGGGATCGGGGGGGTGGGAACAGAGGCCTTTATGGGGGGCGGCTCCCAAGGAGGGCTCTGAGTGAAAAGGGGAGCACGTGGGAGGCAGAAATGGGGTGCTGGGGGCAAAGGGGGGCGGTTTAGATTGTCCATGGCGAAGAAGAGGAACTGGGAGGGGCAGCATGTGATGGGAGCACATGGAGGGTGGGGGGAGACTTTTCTGGTAGCCGGCCCTGGAAGCCAGGGCCACTGGCTAAAACACAAAAAAAGTTTGCAAAGTGGCGGGGAGGGGGGAAGAACCCAGAGTTTGCAGCCAGCGAGCTGCAGCCCCCAGGCGACTCTACTTCCTTCTCTGCTGCCCCCCACCCCACCCCCCTTTCTTACTGCCAGCCCCTCCCCCATCTCACCCTTGCAGGATCTCTGCGTGCACAAAAAAAACCACTTCCTCTTGCAAAGCATCAGACAGTGACGGGGGGGGGGTGACCCCCCCCCCATCAGCCCCAGCCTCCAGTTCTGCTCTGCTGCCCTCCCGACAGGGGTTGCCCCCTGCTGCCTGGCCTGGCGGCTCCCTGCTTCCCACCCACCCAGCTGGCACCTTCTGGCCTGGCCCCACCCCACCCTGCAGCTACCAGGAGGAAATGACTCAAGGCCAAGGGGGAGGGAGAGTAGGTGTGGGGTGGGGGGGGGAAGAGATGAGGCCTAAATCTGCCCCGGGCTCTGCAAAATGAACTGGATCCAGGGTCCAAATTCCTGGATCCTGGAGTCTTTATCTTTTTGCCCCCCGTGAAGGCCCAGGGCTGGTTTCCCAGCTTGTCCCATCCTGGCCACAGTGAATCTGCCAGCGTCTAGGGGCGGGAAAGTTTTTCGCTTTCTTTTTGTTTTTTTACTGCGCTGGGGAATGAATTGGATCCCCTGGTTCTGGGGGCTGCCGCGTACCCCAGAGGCGGCTGCATCTCAATGCCAGGGCCTGGGATCAGCTGCCGGCCGCGCCCCAGAGGTGGCTGCAACTTGGGGCCTGGGATCCCTGTGAGGGGAGTTGCCCCACCCCAGACATGGCTGCAGCTGGCCTCTCCATCCCTGTAACAGAGTTCAAAATGGCTAACTTTGTGTGGCATCCCTCCGAATAGACCCCCCCCCCCTCATCTGCACACCCCTTGCGACACCAGGATTGTGGGGCGGGGGGGGGGGGGGGTGTCTGCTAGCCTGGGGTCTGGGACTCAGGAGGCAAATTGAGCATTTGCTGTGTGTGCAAAAAATCCCGGGTAGCGGAGAAGAAACTTTTGCTAACTTCTCGAAAGCAAAGCTGACTTCCCCCCTCTCCCTCCCCCCCTTGGTTAATAAAATGGGTGGGGGCAGGAAGCCGTCTGTCTGTATTTAATCTCTCCTTTTACTGCCACGTCTCTGCCTTCTGCCTCCGCCTGCCTGCCGCTGTGGGCCTGAATCTGTCTCCCTCCTAATCTTTCCAGATCTTTTTTTCCTCCCCCCCCCCCCCCCCCCCCCCCCCCTCGCTTTGCAACAATCATTCTTTAGTTCAGCCTCGCCTCTCGCGGGGGGGGGCGGGCCTGGTCTGGTCTAAATCTTTGGCTTCCCCAGTTCTGTTTCAAAACCGAAGTCCGTTTCAGGGCCTCCACTCCCGGCCTGCCTTTCTCGCTCTTTGCAGAAACTTTTCTCATTTGGCTGGGAATGCAAAAATATTTCCCCTCTTCAAACCGTCCTTGTTCAGTGGGGTGGCTGGACTCGTGTCGAAAACGGATCCCCCCCCCGCTTTCTGCCTGGAAAACACCCAGAATTCGGGGGCCCCCTGCCTGGGAGAGTATCTCCGTCCTTGTCTCCTGGCCGTAAAGGGGAGGGAGTCTGGTGAAACTCTCCCAGATCTCCCACATCCTGATGGTGCCTGTGATCGTCAGGTCCCCTGAGTGGCTCTGATCCTGGGGGGTGGCCCCCGCTTCCCCCCCAAGTGACTTGGGTTTGGGTCAGCACAGAGCTGGTACAACCTGTTCCTCCCCCAGCTGCTCATTGCCACAGAAATATTCCCCCCCCCCCGCCCCCACTTCCTGCAATTGTGCTACTGATTCGGGGTGTGAGGCTGCCCCTGATTTGGCAGGGTGGTGAAAAGCACTGGGTTGGAGAATATGGAGGGGCGGACACTTCCCCTCCCTTCCCTGCCCGTTACCCCCCAGTCTCTGCCCCCACCCCCGAGGTTGGGCCAGGGACCTGCTGCTCATGTATTGGGACCCCTCTGCACCCCCCCTTTCCCCCAGTGTCCGGAACTTTATACTGGGAGGGGCGCTCGGCAGGGCCCCAGCTGGCTGGATTCTGGCACGTGGCTGGCCCCGGGTGCAGGGGGGTGTGGTGCTGGTCTCATATCCTGGCTGGGGCTGTTAAAGGTTGGGCTGGGGTTTGCCAAAGCCCATAACATTCATGGGACCCCCCCCCCCCCACAAAATCCTGTTTCCTCCCGAACTCCTGGGTTCTCTCCCTGTCTCTGGCAGGCCAGTGGGGGCTGGTGGGTCAGAGCAGGGGGGGCTGGGACCCAGGACTCCTGGGTTCTTTTTCTGGCTCTGGGAGGAGAGTGGATTGTGCTCTGGACCCTCCCCCAGTTTGCAAGGTGGGGCTGCCCCCCATATCTATTCTCAGGAGTGATGGGGACATCCAAGGAGCCCCCCTATTTCTAAGCTCACAAACCACCTCCCCAAACTCCTCCTGGTCCCTCCCCGTGGGGGTGGCGTCTCTCTCCCCTGGTCTTAGGGGCAGAGGTTGGGGGAGGAAGAGGTTTAAAACCTCAAAACCCCCATTTCAGGGTTGTCAGTTTCCTATGGAAACTGATGGGGGAGGGGGGTGGGGTGCAGACCAGTGGGGGGGGGGGGGTTGGGTGGCTGATAGAGGAAATAAACCAAGAATGTGCAAGTCCATGTCCTGTCCCATCCCCGAAGATAAGGATCTTCGTGCGGGGTGGGGACACCTAGATTTCTGGAGGGGGGGAGCAGCAGCTCTGTGGGGGGAGGGGCTGGGGGGCGGTGTCTGCTGAGACAGGAAGCTCTTAGAAGGGGAAGTTGGGGAAGGGGGGGGGATAAGACCACTCAGTCCACCTGCCCCCTAGAGGAAGAGGGTGAAATTGGGGGTCCATTTCTCTCCCCCATCCTGCCCCCACAACAAACTGGGTGAGGAGGGGAGACACCCTCCACCCTCCCCCCGTTCAGCTGCCTATGGCCAGACTCTGCAGGGGGCAGGAGTCTGGGCTTGAGTGGGGGTGGGAGGAGGATTTGTTCTGCCCCCGCCCCCCAGGCTGCAGAGAGAGAGAGATTGGGGGTGGGGGGGTGAATCCAGGACCCTTAATGCCCCTTTACGACCAGTGTGGATCCAAACTCTGCCCCCAAAGGGGGCCAATGCCCCCGCCCCGGGCATGGCTGGATTGCACCCAGATGAAGGGGTGGGGGGCAGGAGTCTCCTGGCGGAGAATAGAAGGGGGGCTTGTTCAACTGGACAGCTGCTCTGGGTCCCGCTGTTTCTCCCCCCACCCCATGGAAAGCAGCTGCTTGGGGGCTCCTGGGTTCTCTCCCCAGCTCTGGGAGGGGTCTGGGAGCCAGGACTCCTGGGTTCTCCCCAGTGCCAGAAGAGGTGGGGGGCAGGGCTCCCTGAGCCTGTCCAGTGTGACCCCTGACCTCTGCCCCCCTCCCCAGCCGGCAGAGGTGAACACGCTGATCGCCAAGGACCGTAGCGGCATCTTCATCAACGGGGTGACGCTGGGGGGCATGAAGTGCTCGGTAATCCGGGACAACCTGTTCATCGAGGGGGAGTACACCATGGACCTGCGGTCCAAGACCACGGGCGAGGCCCCCACCTACAACATTACAATCTGCATGACCAACAAGGGTGAGTGCCGGACGCCTGGGTCCTCTCCCTTCCCCCGGCGGACCCCCAGTCATCCAGCCGGGGTCTGCTGGCTGGGAATGGGAGCCAGGACTCCTGGGTTCTCTCCCTGGCTCTGGGAGGGGAATGGGGTCCAGCCAGCCTCCCCATCTCTTGCAGCTGGGGCTGCCTGTCGGGCCCTCGCTTCCCCACTCCCCACCCCAAAGCCAGCGGGGCGGCGTTCCCTCCCAGCAGCTGCTGCCTGACCAGCCTGAGGCCTGACCCCTTTCCCTGCAGCGGGGCCCACAACAGCTGGCCCTGGATCCAGCTGCTTCAGCCCCACATTGCCCAGATAATGGGCCAGGCTTCATGAACAGCTGCAAGGGGGTGGGAGCCAGGACTCCTGGGTTCTCTCCCCGGCTTGGGGAGGGGAGCGGGGGCTGGGGGGTTAGAGCCGGGGGGCCGGGAGCCAGGACTCCTGGGTTCTCTCCCCAGTTCTGGGAGGGGAGTGGGGGCTGGTGGGTTAGAGCCGGGGGGGCCGGGTGCCAGGACTCCTGGGTTTCCTGTAGGTGCTGGGGTAGGGGTTACCTGACTGGATCAGACCCCATGGGGCCATCGTCATCTTCCATCCCTGGCCTGTGACGGTGGGGAGGGGGCAGAGGGTAGTCTGGGGGTCGCAGCCTGGCCCCTCACCCCTCTTTTCTCCTCCCCGCAGCGATAGTGCTGGCCATGGGCAAGGAGGGCGTTCACGGCGGCTGCGTGAACAAGCAATGCTTCGACATGGCCCTTCACTTGAGAAACTTGCAGTATTGACGCCGGCCTGGCACTCCGCTGCGGTACTACTGATGCCCACCTGGCAGGGACCACCCGGGCCCCCGCCCGCCCCGGGCCTGGAGCACCCCCCATTCCTCGCTTTCGGCTCTCGACTCTGGCCCGCCCTGTCTCTCCGCCACCTTTTCTATCACAAAAATCCTCTTCGTTGCTGCCAAATTGTTTCTGGTTGTTTAAAAAAAAAAAACAAAAAAGCCAGTTGTAGGTTTTTTGGGGGGGGAAGGGGGGGTTTAAGGGGGGGGAAACTATATTGGAACAAGAGAAATAAAAAGGAAATTTGAATAATTCTCAAGGTGTATCTGTGTCTAGTGTCTGCTCTGGGGGCACTCAGGACTCCTGGGTTCTCTCCCTGGCTCTGGGAGGGGAGTGGGGGCTGGTGGGTTAGAGCAGGGGGGCTGGGTGCCAGGACTCCTGGGTTCTCTCCCTGGCTCTGGGAGGGGAGTGGGGGCTGGTGGGTTAGAGCAGGGGGGCTGGGAGCCAGGACTCCTGGGTTCTCTCCCTGGCTCTGGGAGGGGAATGGGGGCTGGTGGGTTAGAGCAGGGGTGCCAGGACTCCTGGGTTCTCTCCCTGGCTAGGGAAGGGCTTGCAGAGTCAGGAGTTCAGCTGGGGGAGGGGGTGATTCCTGCCCTTGGATTCTTGCCCCTCCCCCCCATGCTCCGCCCCCCCCCAGCTGGCAGGAGAGGTGCACAGTCCTGCACCCAGCCTGAGTCATGGTGCAGGGAGGGGTGTGAACAGCTGATTGGGAGGGGCCAGGGATCCTGCCTTGTGGGGGGGAGGGGGGGATTGAGTTGGGGCGGTCTGGGCCCCAGGCTCTGCCCCATTGCAGTGGGGCACCCAGGGCTGGCAGGTCTTCCCCTGGCTGTTGCACCAGCAGGGAGATGGAGGCTAGCTCTAGGGGGGTCAGGCCTAGGGGTTGGGCGCTGGGCTGTTGCGGGGGTGGGGGGTGTCTCAGAAGGCCTGGGGCCGGTTTCCCCCTCCCAGCTGTGTATGGTGCTTGAGGCAGGGGGGTCTGCACAGCCCCAGTTGTGGAAGGTTGGCAGGGGGGCTGGGCTGGGCCTGGCCTGGGGGGGAGCCCCCAGCTGAGCGGCTCCAGACCTTCCTGGACTGAAGAACCTCATTGCTGCCAACGAAGAAGTCGTCTTAAACACCCTGCCCTGCGCCCGCTGCATGTGAGCGAGCCACCCAGGAGCGCATGCCTGACCTGCATCCAGTTGAGTCCTTCCCCCCGGCCCCCATCCACTGGGGCTGGCTCCGAAACAGTGCCCCCCCAGTCGCAGCCCCTCCGGACTCCGGCGCTGCGGGACGAAAGGGGGTTACCTACAGTGTGCTGGGGTGAGGGGGGGTGATGGTGTGTGCAGCGTGTCTCTGCCTTGCACCCAGCCCGGCCCCCTGCCCAGTGCACCCGACCCCAAAGAGGCACCAGTCAATACAGGGCAAGTATCTTTTATTCAAAGAGGTGCCCTGACCTGCCAGGCGTGCCCTGGGTGCTGCTGACCCTGGGGTGCCTGGCGTGACCCACCCCACAATTGGTTAAAAAAAGCAGCCAAGGAATGAGCTCCAGTAAACCCCCCCGGGGGTTATGGGTCATAGTGTGAAGGGAACAGGCCCCATGGGCTGGGGCAGGGACAGACAGAGAAGGTGTTAATGGTCCATAAGACCCCCTGGGGGGCTAAAAGCACAAACAGGAGGGCAGTGGCACCCCCCCCATTTTGGTCCAGGACTCTGCAGAGTGAAGGTGGGGGGGAACCATGCTGCACCCCCAGTTAAGTCACACCTGCAAATCAAAAGCAGGAGCTGGGGTCGGGCTGGCCCCTGGGGCTAAGAAGGAAGGGCTGAAATGGCTCTCAGGTTAAAGGGGGGTGTGGCAGAGACAGGGGAGCCCTGCAGGAGGGGGGCCTATGATGCTAAAGGAAAGCAGTCCCTGCCCCCTGCTAGCCTCCTAACCGGGGGCAAGGACAGGTCTGGCTTTAGTCCACCCTGCCTGGGGGCTTCAGCAGGACAGACTCGGGCTGAGCCAGACAGATGGGCTATACCCCATGGAATTATAGGTACCCCCCCCCCCCGGCATATGGTAGCCAAAGCTTCCCACTGCTCCCAGGGTACAGCCACATTCTTCTAGCCTGGAGTGGGGGCCAGCCGTGGGGGGCCAGCGCGGTCTCTACCCCCGCTCCTCCCTGCTCTCCGCCCTAGAAAGAGTGGGCCTGCCCCTGCATCCTGCTGCGGGACCATGAAATGGGGCAAGGGGGCAGTGGCGGCTGGCCAAAGCCCCCTCTCCCTAATCCCAACAGCTGGTGCGAAGTGGGGCGGGTGCCCCCAGGGGGAGGCCAGGAGCAGGGCCCAGGCCCAGGCAGGAATGTCACCGGGCCACAGTGTTTACACCCAGCCGGCTGCTGAGCCCCGGAGGGGGGAAGGGTGGCTGGTTTCTTCAGGGCTGTGTGCTTCCCCCTCCCCCCCGCTGAGAACCCAGGAGTCCTGGCTTCCGCTCCCACCCCCACTGCCCCTGCTCTAACCCACCAGCCCCCACTCCCCTCTGGGACAGGGGAGAGAATCCATCTCCCCCCATGCCCCTCCTACCCCGAGCTGTGCAAAGCCCCCCCACCGTCCTGCAAAGCCCTGACACCCCGTGTCCCACAGCCTTGGCACATAATCGATCCCCCGGGGCGGGGCTGCAGGTCCGAAGGGAAGCTGGGGGTCACCCCAGTCCCACAGGAAGGGGGTCCAAGCCTGGATCCCTGGTGGGGGCCCCTGTTTTGTGCACAGTTTAAAATACAAAGAAAGCTTGGGGGTAGAGGCCCCCTGGGGAGTCCGTCCGGGGGGTCAGACAAGGATGCTGTCCCCCAGGCCCTCAGGGGGCTGCCCCTGGGGGGTGGCCAGGGGCCCCTCCTCAGAGCCTTCCTGGCTGGAGGGCGGGCCCCGCGCCTCGGCCATGCTGCCGAAGGAGGGGGTGCTGGCGGTGGAGGAGGGGCCCAGCAGTGGGGTTCGCTCCGAGTGGGGCTCCTCCTCCTCGCCCCGCTGGTGGCCCTCGCCCTCCGAGTCTGAGTCCTCGGCCGTCCGCAGCACACGCTGCTTGCACACCGGGCAGGTCTTCTTGGTCTGCGTCAGCCAGGGGTCCACGCACCGGCAGTGATAGGCTGGGGGAGGGGGACGGCAGTTACACCCCGCCACCAGGAGTGGAACCCAGGCGTCCTGGCTCCCAGCCCCTCCCTGCTCTAAACCCCCAGCCCCCCCTCCCCTCCCAGAGCCGGAGGGAGAACCCAGGCGTCCTCACCGTGGGCACAGGGCAGGATCCGCAGCCGGTCTCCCTCCTCGTACTCATCCAGACAGATGGCGCAGACGTCATACTCGTCCCCTGGCAGAGAGACGGGAGGGAGCTGTTAGCCCTGACATACGGGGGAAACTGAGGCACAGGGAGGGGGTGGGACCAGGGCAAGCTCATACAGTGAGAGGATAACAGCCCTGCATCCCAGAGCCAGAGAGAGAACGCGGGAGTCCTGGCTCCCAGCCCCCTCTGCTCTGACCCACCAGGCCCCGCTCCTCTCCCCGAGCTGGGGAGAGAACCCAGGAGTCCTGGGGACAGGTCTAGAATTGTGCTTAGTCTGTTGGGACTTAGGAGCAATGAAACACACATGGCAACGTCTCCCTAGGGACATGTATTCACAGGAAGGTGTCTGAGGCCAGAATCCTCCTTTCCACCCACATCCCTGCCCCAGAGGTGGCCGCATCTCAGCGCCGGGCGAGGGGTCCCTGTGTCACCAGCTGCCCCGCCCCAGAGGTGGCCGCATCTCAGCGCCGGGCGAGGGTCCCTGTGACACCAGCTGCCCCGCCCCAGAGGTGGCCGCATCTCAGCGCCGGGCAAGGGGGTCCCTGTGTAACCAGCCGCCCCGCCCCAGAGGTGGCTGCATCTCAGGGCCAGTCGAGGGGTCCCCATGTCACCCGCTGCCCTGCCCCAGAGGTGGCTGCATCTCAGTGCTGGATGAGGGGTCCCTGTGTATCCCGCCGCCCCGCCCCAGAGGAGCCTGCATTGGATGACAGAGGGCTGGGACCTGAGGCCCATTTCAGCTCCAGGGCTCGAGCGTCTCAGCGAAAACAGGAAGCTCCGGCTCCCGCCCCAGCGCCTGCCCGGGAGGGGAAGCGGTCAGAGGGGGCTGCGGAGTAAACCCAGCCGCTCCGGCTCAAGCCCTTATAAGGTAAATGCGAGCGCTCCCCTGTCGCTTCCTCCCCTGGCGCTTACTCAACCCGAGAGCGCCCCGCTCAGCCGCCCCGCCAGGCGGTGAAACGGCTGCAACAGCTCCTGGGAAGCAGGACGCCTGGGTTCTGCTGACAGCTCGAGGGGGAGGGGGAGACTGAGGGCTAGAACCTGGGAGCCAGGACTCCTCTGTTCTCTCACCAGTTCTGGGAGGGATCTGGGGGCTGGGGGCTAGAAGGGAGGGGGCTGAGAACCAGGAGGTATTTTTTGCATCCCTTCCCCCTTCTAATGGCAGAAATAGAACCCAGGAATCCTGGCTCCCAGCTCCCCCTACTCTAACCCACCAGGCCCCACTCTCCTCCCACAGCCAGGGAGAGAACCCAGGTGTCCTGGCTCCCAGCCCCCCCTGCTCTGACCCACCAGCCCCCACTCCCCTCCCAGAGCCGGGAGAGAACCCAGGAATCCTGGCTCCCAGCCCCCCTGCTCTCACCCACCAGGCCCCACTCTCCTCCCACAGCCGGGGAGAGAACCCAGGAGTCCTGGCTCCCAGCCCCTCCCTAGTCTAACCCGCCAGGCCCCACTCCCCTCCCAGAGCCGGGAGAGAACCCAGGAGTCCTGGCTCCCAGCCCCACTGCCCTCCCAGAGCCGGGAGAGAACCCAGGAGTCCTGGCTCCCAGCCGCCCCTGCTCTGACCCACCAGCCCCCACTCCCCTCCCAGAGCCGGGAGAGAACCCAGGAGTCCTGGCTCCCAGCCCCCCCTGCTCTGACCCACCAGGCCCCACTCTCCTCCCCACAGCCGGGGAGAGAACCCAGGTGTCCTGGCTCCCAGCCCCTCCCTAGTCTAACCCGCCAGGCCCCACTCCCCTCCCAGAGCCGGGAGAGAACCCAGGAGTCCTGGCTCCCAGCCCCCCCTGCTCTGACACACTAGCCCCCACTCCCCTCCCAGAGCCGGGAGAGAACCCAGGAGTCCTGGCTCCCAGCTCCCCCTACCCTAACCCACCAGGCCCCACTCTCCTCCCACAGCCGGGGAGAGAACCCAGGTGTCCTGGCTCCCAGCCCCTCCCTAGTCTAACCCGCCAGGCCCCACTCCCCTCCCAGAGCCGGGAGAGAACCCAGGAGTCCTGGCTCCCAGCCCCCCCTGCTCTGACCCTGGAGGCTGGGCAAGGGCTGGCAGCAGCAGGAAGCCAGAGCCACAAGCATCAGCCAGGGAAGCCCCCGCCCCATTCCCCCCACCACAGGGAACCCGCAGCAGCTGGATCTGGAGGGCAGAGATCCAAGACTTGGGGGGGCCGGCGAGGAAACCTGCCCCTGACTCCTGCCTGCCCAGGGCCCCCCAGAGACTGTGGGGAGCTCAGTCCATGGGGGACTGGGGGCTCCCACAGCCCGGGGAGGGGGTGGGTGTCTCAGCATTGGGGACTGGAGCCAGCAGGGCGGGCTGACCCCAGAGTGCCCCCCCCCCCGGCCTGACAGCCTGGGGAAACATTTCACAGCCGTGAGGTGACAAGTCCTCAGTCACTGCGGTTAGTGCCCCCCCACTCCAGAGCTCGGACAGGGCTGAACCGGCTGCTGCAGCGGGGGGAGAGAACCCAGGCGTCCTGGCTCCCAGCCCCCGCTGCTCTAACCCCCAGCCCCCACTCCCCTTCCAGAGCCGGGGAGAGAACCCAGGCGTCCTGGCTCCCAGAGTGTGAGCCTGCAGTGAGCATGCAAGGAATCCCAGCCCGGTTTTGACACAGGGGAAAGCGGGTGACTCGGGGGGTCCCACAAAACAGTAGATATGTGAGCCCAGAGGCTGCAAAGGGGGCTGGGAGCTGAGGCGGGGGAGTACTGGGGGGCGGGGGAAACGCTCAGAGCCGGTCTCACACCCTCGGTCACAGCCGCTCGCTCCCCGGCCTGACGCCTCCCCGCTTGGGGTTTGGCTGCCGGAAGCCGGACACGGGGCGATTGACCCCCCCACCTGCCTCGCACGGAACCTGGGACTTTCCAGCGTCCCGTGCTGGGGCTCAGACAGGCACCCCACATCTGTGGAGGAACACACAGCCCCCAGCTTCCCCTCTCCTGCACCCACAAGGGGGCACCCTTAGACCCCTCCCGGCTGCCTCCCAGCTGGAGGGATTGTTCCTTTGATCTGCCCCCTCCCCATAGTGTGGGGGGACGGGATCTGGTGGCCGGCCGGCCCCGCCTTGGGATCCAAAAGGGGCTGCGGAAGGACAGACGGCCGTGGGGCAGGGGGCCCCTCTGCTGGGGAGAGGCCGTACTGCAGCCTGGATGGGTGAGGGGCAGTTTTGGGCTGGGCTGGGCTGGGGGACGTCCCAGCATGCAGTGCTCTGCTCCCATTATGCCCACTGCATGCTGGGAAGGGCCCTGCCCTGCCACCTGAGAGGCCATCCCTGGGGTGGGGGTGCCAGGATAAATAGGGCTCAGGGCCAGCCCCAAGACCCCCCCATTTGCGGCCACCTCTAGGGACCGGCTTAGGCCTCCTGCTGGGGCATTGGGGGCCCTGCCCGCCCCGCCCGGGGAGAGGCCCCCGCCGCTGAGCCCCCTGCACACAGCACCCCCTAGCGCCGCCCTGGGGCATTGGGGGCAGCCCTGACTCCCAGAGGGGCGGCCCCCTGGGCCAGTTACCTTTCTGATACTTGTGGACGGGGATTTTCCTCAGCTGATCCTTCGAGAGCCGGTGACGCCGCAGCCTCTTCCGGTGCTGCACACAGCGAACGATCTGCCAGCCAGACCGGGGGGGTGAGGGGGTTCCAAGACTTCCCAGACCCCCATCTAACCCCCTAGCCCCCACTCCCCTCCCAGAGCCGGGGAGAGAACCCAGGAGTCCTGGCTCCTAGCCGCCCCTGCTCCAACCCACCAGCCCCCACTCCCCTCCCAGAGCCGGGGAGAGAACCCAGGAGTCCTGGCTCCCAGCCCCCCCCTGCTCCAACCCACCAGCCCCCACTCCCTTCCCAGAGCCGGGGAGAACCCAGGAGTCCTGGCTCCTAGCGGCCCCTGCTCTGACCCACCAGCCCCCACTCCCCTCCCAGAGCCGGGGAGAGAACCCAGGAGTCCTGGCTCCCAGCCCCCCCTGCTCCAACCCACCAGCCCCCACTCCCCTCCCAGAGCTGGGGAGAGAACCCAGGAGTCCTGGCTCCTAGCCGCCCCTGCTCTGACCCACCGGCCCCCACTGCCCTCCCAGAGCCGGGGAGAGAACCCAGGAGTCCTGGCTCCCAGCCGCCCTGCTCTAACCACCAGCCCCCGCTCCCCTCCCAGAGCCGGGGAGAGAACCCAGGAGTCCTGGCTCCCAGCCCCCCCGCTCTAACCACCAGCCCCCACTCCCCTCCCAGAGCCGGGGAGAGAACCCAGGAGTCCTGGCTCCTAGCCGCCCCAACTCTGACCCACCAGCCCCCGCTCCCCTCCCAGAGCCGGGGAGAGAACCCAGGAGTCTTGGCCCCCAGCCGCCCCGCTCTAACCACCAGCTCCCACTCCCCTCCCAGAGCCGGGGAGAGAACCCAGGAGTCCTGGCTCCCAGCCCCCCCTGCTCTCACCCACCAGCCCCCGCTCCCCTCCCAGAGCCGGGGAGAGAACCCAGGAGTCCTGGCTCCCAGCCGCCCCGCTCTAACCACCAGCTCCCACTCCCCTCCCAGAGCCGGGGAGAGAACCCAGGAGTCCTGGCTCTCCCGCCCCTTGCCCCGCACAGTGCAGTGGGACGTCACTCACCAGGATGGTGCACATCACGGCGATGATGATGCCGACCACGCCGGTGAAGGGGATGAGGTAATAGCCCAGCGGGAAAATGTACTCAGGGATCAGGATAATGTGTGCGCTGGGGGACCGGAGACAGTGGGGTCAGTCAGGGTGGAGATGCTGGCCACTAGCCCCCGTTCTGCCTCCAGACCAGAACCCAGGCGTCCTGGCTCCCACTCCCCGCTCTAACCCACCAGGCCCCACTGCGCTCCCAGAGCCAGGGAGAGAACCCAGGAGTCCCGGCTCCCAGCCCCCCCTGTTCTAACCCACCAGCCCCTGCTCCCCTCCCTACTGATGGAGCACCTGGGGGGCACCCAGGGAAAGCAAGGTAAGCCACGCCCGTCTGTCCCGTGGGTGACACACCACATGCGCTCCGAGCCGGGGGCCTGGCCTCCG
The DNA here is from genome assembly GCF_015237465.2 of Chelonia mydas. Taxonomy (NCBI): domain Eukaryota; kingdom Metazoa; phylum Chordata; order Testudines; family Cheloniidae; genus Chelonia; species Chelonia mydas. The sequence continues at coordinate 917,913 of NC_051268.2, read as the reverse complement.
CTGGGATTCCTCCAGGCTCGGGGGCTGCGGTGGGGACAGGAGGAAGATGGGGGTCTCCCATGGCTCAAGGCGTTTCTCTGCAGGGGGCCCAGGCCACACAGCGCCCCCCCCCCCCCCCCGCAGGCGGGCAGGTGCCTACCCCTTCTCATAGCTGAACTTGGAGCGCAGGTATTCGGAGGCTGTCTCCCCCACGAAGACCGACGGGATAGCGATTTGCTCCCGAATCCTCTCTGTGGGGCAGAGAGATGGCAGAGGGGCTCAGCCAGGCCCACAGAGAACTTCTTGACCCACACCCGGGAGACGTTAACCCCTCAGACAGTGGGTTCGCTCTGCCCAGAGCTCCCCCGGGGGGGAGGTGGGCGGCGCGGGGACCCCTGCAGCAGGGGAGGTGGACCGGGCGGATCCTGGCAGTGGGGGGAGCCAATTGGGGGCGGAGAGCGGGAGTCTCACTCCTGCACCCCTGCTGCTAGGAGCTGCCACAATCCAGCCTGCACATGCGGGGCGGAGCGCCTCCCTGGGGAGCCCTGAGAGTAACCCCCCCCATGCCAGAACTTGGGGGCGGAGCCTAGGGAAAGCCCCTCCCCTGCCCCACTCACCATCATTCCAGGCCATGCTGAGCAGTTTGTCGGAGCCCGTGTTATGCACCACGGCGGCGTCGAACCCGGCCTGCTGTGCGTGCAACACCTGGGGGGGGGACGGGGGACAGGTCAGGGGGGGCAGCGCCCTCCCGCAGCCAGGGAGAGAACCCAGGAGTCCTGGCTCCTGGCCTCCCTGCCCCAGTCCCCTCCCAGAGCTGGGGAGAACCCAGGAGTCCTGAGCTCAGCGGATGTGTGAGAAGGGCTATCAGACCTCGTGGTTCAGGGCACAACCTGGGTGGGAGGTCAGGACAGGATCTGTCTGGAGGTCCCGTCTTTGGGCTGGGCTCCCCCACGGCTGCCCCCCAGCTCCCCGTCACTGCCCCCCGAGACCTCCCCCACCTTGATGTCGAAGTTGCATTCGTATCTGCGAATGAGGGCGATGAACCGGGTGGCGTTGCTGGAGTCCGGGGGCCCCTCGATGGGCTGACAGGCGTTGCTGGGCTTGGCCTCCACCAGGTAGCCCTGGAGCAAAGCAGGACATCAGAGTCAGTACCCCACAGGCCTGCAGCCAGGCAAGATAAACCGAGAAGAGAACCCAGGAGTCCTGGCTCCCAGCCCCCCTGCTTTGACCCACCAGCCCCCACTCCCCTCCCAGAGCCGGGGAGAGAACCCAGGAGTCCTGGCTCTCAGGCCCCCCCCCGACTCTAACCCACTGGACCCCACTCCCCCCCCAGAGCGGGGAGAGAACCCAGGCATCCTGGAGCCCCCCTGCTCTAACTCACCAGTCCCCACTCCTCTCCCAGAGAACCCAGGAGTCCTGGCTCTCAGGCCCTGCCCTGCTCTAACCCACTGGACCCCACTCCCCTCCCAGAGCCGGGGAGAGAACCCAGGAATCCTGGCTCTCAGGCCCCCCCCAACTCTAACCCACTGGACCCCACTCCCCCCCCAGAGCGGGGAGAGAACCCAGGCATCCTGGAGCCCCCCTGCTCTGACCACCAGACGGCTGGATATTGCGGCTACGCACCACGAGTCCTTCCCTGGGCAGCAGGGCCCCGAAGAGGGCGGGCAGGTCTGAGAAGTCCATGCTGGTATTGTGATCCCTCACCTGTCGGGGCGGGGAGAAGGATCAGGCTGGCATGAGAGAGGCTCCGGTTCCCCCCCCAGTCTGGGGTCCCTGCCCCCACACGCTCCCCCCTCCCCCCGAGGCCCGGCCCTTGGCCACTCACCGCGTGGATGTAGGCGTCCGCCGGGGGCAGCAGCAGGCAGGTGCGGAGCAGGAGGGCCGCGACGGGGCTGGGGAAGGCGCGCTCGGGCCACATCCTGGCGGCCGGCGGAGCCCTGCAAGGGGGAGAGGCGGGAGCCTGGCGGGGGAGAGCCGGCACGCACCCCCTGTCAGAGACCGTCCCTGCCCCGAAGACCTTCCACAACCCGGGGCGTGAGGGGAAACTGAGGCCAGAGGGGCAGGGTGGCCAGGCCCGGTCAGGCCCCGTTGGAGTCTCGGATCTGCCCCCCCGCATCGCGTCCCCGGAGGGCAGCCGCCGGATCGGCAGCAGCCTGTTTGCCCGGAGAGACGGCCCCGGGGCTCGCAGCCGGGACAAAGGGCCCTTTGAGCGCCCACGAGGCCGCGCTGTGGCAGGCAGACGTGAGGCGGGCGCTGGCAGTGAGCCCCTGATAGCAGCGAGGTAAGCGGGGGCCCCGATCCCAGCCGGGGTCCATCGGCCGTCGCTCCGTGGGGCCGGATCCCAGCTGGGGTCAATGGACCGTCGCTCCTCCTCTAACCCTCTAGATCCCACTCCCCTCCGGGACAGAACCCAGGAGTCCTGGCTCCCACCCCCCCTGCGCTCACCCACCAGCCCCCTCTCCCCTCCCAGAGCTGGGGAGAGACCCCAGGAGCCCTGGCTCCCAGCCCCCTCTAACCGCTAAACACCACTCCCTCTTGATGAAATGGCACAAGGCGGGGGCCCCGATCTCGGCCGGAAGGTGGGGTCAGCGCAGGGCCCGGCCCCCCAGGGGCCCTGCACTCAGCTGGAGGGAGGTGCGGGGAGCCCTGCCCGAACAGGTCTGGGCGTGGACCGGAGGCCGACGCTCTTGGTTTCCTGGCCCAGGCTGGGAGGCGCTTGGCTCAGCCCCGCTGCGGGCGCAGCGGCCTGGCTGCCAGGAGCCTCCCCGTGCCAGCGGCACTGAACCACGGAGCAAAGTTCAGGGGCACTGACGGGTTTACGGCCAAGAGCGGGAACGAAGAGCTGGCTGGGAAGTGGGCAGGGCCAGGACTGGGGGGGAATTTCCCAGCTGGCACCTGGGTGACATGAGTTGGGAGGGTCTCAGTCCAGTTCTAAGATTGGGGACTGCAGCGAGATTGGGGTCCCCCAGGCGGTCGGGCATCGGAGGCACACGAGGCTGTCCCTACTCTGAAAGCTTACAAGCTAACTAAGCAAGACGGACGATGGGTGGGGAAGGGAAACCGAGGCACGGAGGTGCTGGGACTTGCCTAGCAGGTCAGTGGCCGAGCTGGGAACAGAATCTGGGCGTCCCGAGTCTCAGGCCGTGCCCACTAGCCCATGCTGCCAGTCTGAGGGCTGAAGGGGTCATGCAAACTGAGCCCCTTTTCCCTACGCTAGGGCAGGAGTGTGAGGGGAGCTGTGTGTGTGGGGAGCCATGGGACCAGGGAGCTGCTTCAGGACTGCCTTCAATCAGTGCTGAGATGCAGCCACCTCTGGGGCAGGGCGGCGGGTGACACGGGGACCCCTCGCCCGGCACTGAGACGCGGCCACCTCTGGGGCAGGGCGGCTGGTGACACGGGGACCCCTCGCCCAGCATGCGGCCACCTCTGGGGCAGGGCGGCGGGTGACACGGGGACCCCTCACCCGGCACTGAGACGTGGCCACCTCTGGGGCAGGGCGGCTGGTGACACGGGGACCCCTCGCCCGGCACTGAGATGCGGCCACCTCTGGGGCGGGGCGGCGGGTGACACGGGGACCCCTCGCCTGGCGCTGAGACGCAGCCACCTCTGGGGCAGGGCGGTGGGTGACATGGGGACCCCTCGCCCGGCACTGAGACGCGGCCACCTCTGGGGCAGGGGGGTGGGTGACCCGGGGACCCCTCGCCCAGCACTGAGATGTGGCCACCTCCGGGGCAGGGCGGCGGGTGACACGGGGACCCCTCACCCGGCACTGAGACGTGGCCACCTCTGGGGCAGGGCGGTGGGTGACATGGGGACCCCTCGCCCGGCACTGAGACGCGGCCACCTCTGGGGCAGGGGGGTGGGTGACCCGGGGACCCCTCGCCCAGCACTGAGATGTGGCCACCTCCGGGGCAGGGCGGCGGGTCACACGGGGACCCCTCGCCCGGCACTGAGATGCGGCCACCTCCGGGGCAGGGCGGCGGGTGACACGCAGACCCCTCGCCCGGCACTGAGACGCGGCCACCTCTGGGGCAGCGCAGTGGGTGACACGGGGACCCCTCGCCCGGCACTGAGATGCGGCCACCTCTGGGGCAGGGCGGCGGGTGACACGGGGACCCCTCGCCTGGCGCTGAGATGCGGCCACCTCTGGGGCAGGGCGGTGGGTGACACAGGGACCCCTCGCCCGGCGCTGAGACGCGGCCACCTCTGGGGCAGGGCGGCGGGTGACACGGGGACCCCTCGCCCGGCACTGAGATGCGGCCACCTCTGGGGCGGGGCGGCGGGTGACACGGGGACCCCTCGCCTGGCGCTGAGTCGCGGCCACCTCTGGGGCAGGGCGGTGGGTGACATGGGGACCCCTCGCCCGGCACTGAGACGTGGCCACCTCTGGGGCAGGGCGGTGGGTGACATGGGGACCCCTCGCCCGGCACTGAGACGTGGCCATCTCTGGGGCAGGACGGCGGGTGACACGGGGACCCCTCGCCCGGCACTGAGATGCGGCCACCTCTGGGGCGGGGCGGCGGGTGACACGGGGACCCCTCGCCCGGCACTGAGACGCGGCCACCTCTGGGGCGGGGCGGCGGGTGACACGGGGACCCCTTGCCCGGCGCTGAGACGCAGCCACTTCTGGGGCGGGGCGGCGGGTGACACGGGGACCCCTCGCCCGGCGCTGAGACGCAGCCACCTCTGGGGCAGGGCGGTGGGTGACATGGGGACCCCTCGCCCGGCACTGAGACGTGGCCACCTCTGGGGCAGGGCGGCAGGTGACACGGGGACCCCTCGCCCGGCACTGAGACGTGGCCACCTCTGGGGCAGGGCGGCAGGTGACACGGGGACCCCTCGCCCGGCACTGAGACGTGGCCACCTCTGGGGCAGGGCGGCGGGTGACACGGGGTGTTGAGATGCACCCTTGGCATTACCCCCCTGTCCTGGCTGGACCGAGTATGGTCCCCTCTGTCTGAGCCCCCAGGCCCCACAGGACCCCATCCCCAAACGGGAGATCCCAAAACCCTGCAGCACCCCCCAGATGGGGGGATCCCTTCTATCAGTCCCCCCTCCTTAGCATCCCCCCTCTCCTTTCAGCCCCCCTCCCCAGCAGCACCCCCTTATCTAGGGGGTGTCTAAGTGGGGGGCCACCCCCGCACTGACCTGCTGTGGCTGGCTGGGGGTGCCTCCCCTGGTCAGTGCTGGCTCATGGAGGCGCAGAGGGTCTGTCCCCTGGAGCAGGGCTGAGTCAGGAACAGGGGTCCCCCTCTGGCTGGGGGGGGGGGTCTCCCCTCTGGCTCCCTCTGTTTACAACTCTCCTCTCGGGAACATGGGAGGTACAAGCTCTCGCGAGAGGAGGAGGAGCAACCCTTCCTCCCCTCCCTCCCCCCCAGTAACCCGAACGCCTGGGTTCTTTTCCTGGCTCTGGGAGGGGAGTGGGGGCTGGTGGGTTAGAGCAGGGGGGGCTGGGAGCCCGGACTCCTGGGTTCTCTCCCCGGCTCTGGGAGGGCAGTGGGGGCTGGGGGGTTAGAGCAGTGGGGGCGGGGAGCCCGAACTCCTGGGTTCCCTCCCTGGCTCTGGGAGGGGAAAGGGGGCTTGTGGGTGAGAGCAGGGGGGGCTGGGAGCCAGGACTCCTGGGTTCTCTCCCTTGCTCTGGGAGGGGTGCGGGGAGTGGTGGGTCAGAGCCGGGCGGCTGGGAGCCAGGACTCCTGGGTTCTCTCCCCGGCTCTGGGAGGGGAGTGGGGTCTGGGGGGTTAGAGCAATGGGGGCGGGGAGCCCGGACTCCTGGGTTCTCTCCCTGGCTCTGGGAGGGGAGCAGAGAGTGTGGGAGCCAGGACTCCTGGGTTCCATCTGGAACTCTGCAACTAACTTGCTCTGTCCCTGCCCGGTGCCTCGGTTTCCCCCCAGCCCTGGGCTGGGTGAGGGCACGGCTGTGTCCCTCCGGGGCTGAGATGCTCCTGGGCCTGGTCAGGTCACCCTGGGGCCGGGCTGCGTGGGGCCTTGTAGGACAGGCCCCGCCCCGCGAGTGCAGCTGGGCCGGGGTTCCCCATGGAGCCCGATTGGAGTGCCTGGCACTCGGGGACGCCCCGGGCCCCCCTGGTTTAACCGGGGCCGCTCCCTCTCGGCACGTCCTAGGCCCCGGCCCAGGGAGTCAGGCGGTCCTTATCTCAGACCGGGGGGGTCTGGGCAGCACCCGGCACAATGGGGAGCCCCCGATCTCAGATATGGGGTCAGCATGTCACCTGGCACAATGTGGGGGCCCTGTGCAGTGCCTGGCACCCCAGTCTTGGATGGGGAGGTCTGTGCAGTGCCTGGCAGCATGGGGGAACCCCAACCTCGGGGGGCAGGCTCTGTGCAGTGCCTGGCAGCATGGGGGAACCCCAATCTCAGTTGGCGATGGGTCTGTGCAGTGCCTGGTCTCATGGGCCACCCCAATCTGGGATGGAGGGTCTGTGCTGTGCCTGGCACCACGGGGGACCCCAATCTCGGATGGAGGGTCTGTGCAGTGCCTGGCAGCGCGGGGGAACCCCAATCTCGGGGGGCGGGGTCTGTGCAGTGCCTGGCAGCATGGGGGACCCCAGTCTCGGGGGGTGGGGTCTGTGCAGTGCCTGACAGCATGGGGGACCCCAGTCTCGGGGGGTGGGGTCTGTGCAGTGCCTGACAGCATGGGGGAACCCAGTCTCGGGGGGCGGGGTCTGTGCAGTGCCTGACAGCATGGGGGAACCCAGTCTCGGGGGGCGGGGTCTGTGCAGTGCCTGGCAGCATGGGGGAACCGCAATCTCAGTTGGCGATGGGTCTGTGCAGTGCCTGGTCTCATGGGCCACCCCAATCTGGGATGGAGGGTCTGTGCAGTGCCTGGCACCATGGAGGACCCCAATCTGGGATAGAGGGTCTGTGCAGTGCCTGGCACCAGAACTGGGTTACACAGGTCAACTGGGTTACACAGGACTCCTGGGTTCTCTTCCTGGCCCTGGGAAAGGAGTGGGATCTAGTGGGTTAGAGCAGGGGGGCTGGGAGCCAGGACTCCTGGGTTCTGTCCCCAGCTTGGGGTTGTGGGGGTCTAGTGGTTAAACCCCTATCTCGGATGGGGGGGGTCTGTGCAGTGCTTGGCACCACGGGGGACCCCAATCTGGGATAGAGGGTCTGTGCAGTGCCTGGCACCAGAACTGGGTTACACAGGTCAACTGGGTTACACAGGACTCCTGGGTTCTCTTCCTGGCCCTGGGAAAGGAGTGGGATCTAGTGGGTTAGAGCAGGGGGGCTGGGAGCCAGGACTCCTGGGTTCTGTCCCCAGCTTGGGGTTGTGGGGGTCTAGTGGTTAAACCCCTATCTCGGATGGGGGGGGTCTGTGCAGTGCCTGGCACCACGGGGGACCCCAATCTCGGATGGGGGGGGTCTGTGCAGTGCCTGGCACAGCAGCGGCAGGTTTTCCGTTTGGTGTATTTTTCTTGTGCGTGTGTGTCGTGGTCGGAGTTGCTGGGCACGGAGCGCACCGGGGCTGGGCCTCCTCTGTTCTCACCGGCATTTGTGGTCAGGGTCTCTCTTGAGCGGAGCCGATCTGTTTATTTGATGCTAGAGCAGCAGAGACTGGATACGCTCAGCCCAGGCCCGCTGTATCGTCAAACCCCTGCCGATCTCTAAGCGGGATCCGTTGCGCTGGGTACGGGCCGTATGAATGCTGGCAGGGATTTCAGGGCTGCTGCATGGTGATTTTACGTGTTGCCTTGCGGGTCATTTGATTTCATCCAGGCTGCCCAAGCCCTGGGGTTTGCAAGGCCACTTAGAGAAACACGCCAAGCTTATTGGGCAGAGCGTGAAAAAAACAGATACCATGGTGTGACGGACTCACGGACGCCTGGGAAAACTCGAGTGCTGTGGGGCTGCTGGTGTGCTGAGATCACGTCCTGTCTGGTATTGTCTCATTGTTTTCCCTGCCTGTCCGATGCTGTCTGTTCTCTCTCGTCCGAGACATAGGCTGGGAGCTGTGACGGAGCGGGACTGTTCTTAATGTTTCCTCTGAATAGTGTGGGGGTGCCTCAGTTTTCCCTAGGCAGTTCTTAAGTATCTAGGGGGTGGGATAAGGGTGTATGATCCTTGCAGAGCCCTAGAGGGCAGGTCTGTGCAGGGGTCTGGACACAGAGAATGGCCGACACCCTGTTTCCTGGCCACGGATGGCCTGGCCCTTCCCCCTGCGAGGTGAGAGCTGAAGGGTTGGAGAACAAAGGAATCCGGTGACCTCCTGGCCCGGGAAAGGGACAAAGCCCAGAGGAGGAGGGGCTGGAGGGGGTTTCAGTTTGGGGCTGGCTGGGACATGGAGTGAAGGGCAGACGGGGTTGTCTGGCTCACTGCCCCCCAAAATGGACCCGGCTGAGGGGTCCTGTTCTCTGTACCTACAAGCTCTGTGTTAGACCATGTTCCTGTCATCTAATAAACCTTCTGTGTTACTGGCTGGCTGAGAGTCCCGTCTGACTGCGGAGTTGGGGGGCAGGACCCTCTGGCTTCCCGAGGACCCCGCCTGGGCAGACTGGCTGGGGGAAGTGCCCGGAGGGGCAGAGGAGGCTGAATGCTCTGAGGTCAGACCTAGAAAGGTGGAAGCCGGGTGAGCTGTGTGTCCTGCAGACAGGCTGCTCACAGAAAGGAGACTTCCCCAGAGTCCTGCCTGGCTTCGTAGGGAGCAGTTCCAGAGCATCGCCCGGGGACTCCGTGACAACCGGTGGCAGCGGTGGGATGTACTGCACCCCGTGGATAGCGCTTCCTGCAGTAAGTGACGGGGGAGCAGTAAAACGAAGGGGGATTGACGAGGACCAGGCATGCAGAAGGCTCAGAGAGGAGCGGTTTCGGGGGGCGGTTAACCCCTGGGAGTGTATGACCAGCGAGAAGGACTGTGCAGTAATGGGGTCCCCCGGGGACTGCAGTGAGCAGTCTCAGGGGCGGAGGAGCCTGCGGCTCGGCCCTGGGAGAGAGAAGGACTTTTGCAGTAACAGGGTTCCCCTGGGGATTGCAGCGAGCGGTCCCAGGGGCGGAGGAGTCTGCAGCTCGACCCTGGCAAAGAGGGGGTGACCTCGAGAAGGGCTGGCACACTAGGGGTTCTCCCTGGAAACCATGGGGAGCTGAGAGCACACAGGCCTGTGAGTCCACAACAACTTGGGAAGAGCGGAGCGATGGCCTGTCACCGTCTCCTGAAGAAGGACATTGTAACCCTGTGCAGAAAGAGAGGGTTGAGCATCGGAAAGTTCACCGAAGCACAGTTCATCGTGCAGCTGGAGGAGGAGGACCGCTCTAAGGAACAGATTCCTGACCCCAAATGGGGCTATAGCAGGATCTGGGAGCAGCTGGAGAGAGAGCCAGGCACCTAAGACTCCTGTCCCCGACCAGACGAGGGTCTTCACAATCGGGTTCCCCATCGGGGGATCGGAGACGGACGGGATTGGAGCTGAGTCCGAGAGAGCAAGAGGACTGTGAGAGACAGCGAGAGCCTGAGAAAGAGGTGCAGCAGCAGCAGCAGCGTGAACTGGCGGTGGTGGAGTGGAGAGGCATAGGGGACCTCCCCCGGGGTGAGTGGGGATAGACCCCGGGGGGGCCATTTCCGCAGGGAACCTCGAGAGTAAATTGCTGCCCCTGGTTAAGGAGGCGGGGGATGTGGATGCCCACCTCACTGCCTTTGAGCAGGCTGGAGATTTGAACCAGGGGGACCCTGCGGAAAAGCCCTGGTGTCTAGCTCCCTTGCTGGGTCCCAAGGCCATAGACTCCGTCAGCCAGATGGGTGGGGAGGTGGACGGGCTCCCACTCCTGGTCCCAACCTATATGTCTGGGTGGATTCTCCTGGGGCCAGGCCCCTCGGACCCCCAGTGGGAGCGGAAGGTGATGGTCAATGGGGAGACATTCCTGGGGTGGCGAGATCCTGGGACAGAGAGAACTGTTTTCAGGCCCTGGGTGGTGCAGCCTCAGATGCTGAGGGGCTGTGTGAGCTGGGTGAGGGTCCCAGGGACGAAGCCCCTCGCCCTGCCTATGGCCCAGATCCCTGTGCAGACCCAGGAGGGGTCGGGCTGGCTGGCCGTTGGGGTGCTCCAGTACACCAGCTGCGAGACCCTGTTGTGGGGTGACTATGTCTCTTTGGGGCAGGATCCAGGCCCTGCTCCGGTAACTGGCAAGGGTTTGAATTTGAATCCAGGGAACCAACCGGCGGAGAGGGAAATGGTCAGTGAAAATGCAGATGACATGGCTGGCAGCAGGGAGGAGCTGCTAGGCTCAGGCTACCTGCCTGTCTGCAACCAGACCCCTGGGGCTCCCTGCCCCCATTGCACACTGGAGAGGGGGCTCCCGCTGGCTCTGATGCTGTGAGGAAAGCAGCGAGCTCGCTGCCTACCCCCACTGGGACAGCAAGGGCAGCGCTGAGCACAGTGGGAGCGGAGACCCCAGCTGAGTGGGGGGAGACACAGGCAGGGCAGGGGATCTGTTGGGAATGGCAAGGTGCTTGGTAAGGAAAGTCTGGATGAGCCTAGGCAGCCTTGTGAGCTGATGGCTGTGTCTAGTCAGCAGGGTGGGAAGGCGAGGAGAGTGGAAGACGAGTGTCCCTGGACCTTACCTGTTAGCTGGGGGGAGAATTGGGACAGGGAAGGAAACGTGCCTGTGCCTGTCAGGGGTATTGACTTGCCTATGGAGGGAGCGACCCTGATCTCCAAGCAGTTGTCTGTGACCAGCCTTGTGTGCTGGGAGAAGGGGAAAGAGATCCCAAGCTGTGTGTCTGGTCAAGGAGAAAGTGTGTCCGGCTCTTCTTGGTCTGTGGAGCGGACAGAAGGGGCCTTTCAGCCTGTGATGGTTGAGGATAGTGCAGTTGTCTCAGAGCTGGTTCTGGATTCAGCTAAAGCCCAGGAAGGGAAGGGTCCTAAGTTTGTGTCTGCTCGGGAGAATAGCCCTGTAACTAGGTCGCATTCAGTTAGTAAAATCTATGCAAAATCCCAGAGCCCAGACAATTCTGGTGCTTGTATTTTGCCTGTTGCTAGTGTGTTGTTGGGAAAGGGTGGAGCAACTCTGTCTAATCAGGGTGAGATCCTAGCCAGGGAACAAGGAGAGCAGAAAGGTGATGTGATTGTGTTATCTACTGAGGGTGTGGAAACCTGTAGCACGAAGGAAAAGATTCCTGAACTTGTGTGTGGCTAAGGGAAGGAGAAAGGAGCTCTTTCAGACAGGGTGTGTTTGAACCTAGCACCGTGGGGTGCTGGCCCGTGACGGGGGCTCCTGGGCACTACAGTAAAGCACCTCGTCAATAATAAGATGACGTAATTAGTCTAAAGAGGGTTGGGTCGGGTTGCACTAAGCAAAAAACCCCAGGGTGCTGCTGGGAGATGGAACCTGTGATTCAATCAGGGGTGCCCTCACCCCCAAGGTCTCACATTTCTAGGGGGCACCCATCTGCAGGGTGGGGGGCTCTGTAGGGGGCACTAGTCCTGACCCCAATGCCCCAGACGGTGCTAGGGGGCACGGTCTTGCAGGGGGCGCTCTCTCCCCTGGTGTCGGTAATGACCCCCATGCCTGCTCCATGTTCTGCGCCTTGCTGCCAGGCTCTCTGGCTTGTTCTGGTGCATTCACGTTTCTCTGGGTCTCAGCCCCTGGCCGGGCAGCCTGCAGGTTCCCTGGCTGCCCCACGGAGCAAAAAGCCAGGGGAAAGTCTCTCTCAGCTCAGCCAGGGGAGAAGTGAAACCGAGCCTGGGACAAGGAGTCAACGTGCCAGCCTCAGAGCCAAAGGAATTCACGGTATTCTTGCCAGCAAGTTAAAGAAGTATGGGCTGGATGAATGGACGATAAGATGGATAGAAAGTTGGCTAGATTGTCGGGCTCTGGGATTGATCAATGGGAGTGATCAATGGCTCCATGTCTAGCTGGCAGCCGGTATCAAGCGGAGTGCCCCAAGGGTCGATCCTGGGGCCGGTTTTGTTCAGTATCTTCATTAGTGATCTGGAGGATGGTGTGGATTGCACCCTCAGCAAGTTTGCAGGTGACACTAAACTGGGAGGAGAGGTAGATACGTTGGAGGGTAGGGATAGGATACAGAGGGCCCTAGACAAATTGGAGGATTGGGCCAAAAGAAATCTGATGAGGTTCAACAAGGACAAGTGCAGAGTCCTGCCCTCAGGACGGGAGAATCCCATGCGCCGCTACAGACTAGGACCGAATGGCTCGGCAGCAGTTCTGCAGAAAAGGACCTAGGGGTTACAGTGGATGAGAAGCTGGATATGAGTCAACAATGAGAAGGCCAACGGCATTTTGGGATGTATACGTAGGGGCATAGCCAGCAGATCGAGGGACGTGATTGTTCCCCTCTATTTGACATGGGTGAGGCCTCATCTGGAGTACTGTGTCCAGTTTTGGGCCCCACACGACAAGAAGGATGTGGAAAAATTGGAAAACGTCCAGCAGAGGGCAACAAAAATGATTAGGGGGCTGGAGCACATGACTTACGAGGAGAGGCTGAGGGAACTGGGATTGTTTAGTCTGCGGAAGAGAAGAATGAGGGGGGATTGGATAGCTGCTTTCAACTACCTGAGAGGGGGTTCCAAAGAGGATGGAGCTCAGCTGGTCTCAGTGGTAGCAGATGACAGAACGAGGAGTAATGGTCTCAAGTTGCAGTGGGGGAGGTTTAGGTTGGATATTTTGAAAAACTTTTTCACTAGGAGGGTGGTGAAACGCTGGAATGCGTTACCTAGGGAGCCGGTGGTTTTTAAGGTCAGGCTTGACAAAGCCCTGGCTGGGATGATTTAGTTGGGGATTGGTCCTGCTTTGAGCAGGGGGTTGGACTGAGGTCCCTTCCAACCCGGATATTCTCTGAGTCTAAGAAATCCCAGCCTGGGAGTTCATTCCCCCACACCTGCCCCATTGCTCTGCGAAGGCCAGGTACCATGTTACCCCCCAGCCCAGTCGGGTCTCCCCTTCCAACCAGCTCACAGAAAGAGGCACAGAAGTTGGTGCAAAACAAAACTAACGCACGTGACTCTGCATGCAGCGCTGTTCAGCCTGAGGAGCAAAACCCACTTTGCCAAGATTGCCACCCACGGGTGCTGGCTCCCAGCACCCCCCTGCTCTAACCAGGAGACCACACTCCCCTCCCAGAGGCAAGAATAAAGCCCAGGAGTCCTAGGAGAGGGTTAGTGGGCATCTTCTTCCTAGAGACAGTTGGGCCCTTTTTATTTGCACGGGCTGTGCTGCCATCTCATGAGCGATGCACTTATAGCCGTTCACGCCCCAGCTAGTAACCGGAGAGCACTTTCCCTCCCTCGGGGAGGCTGTCCTGTCTCAGCTGCAAAGCCACACGAGCAGGGCGCCTGGGGTGTGTCTGCACGGACGCCGCTTCAACTCCGGTTTGAGCCCGAGCCCCTGTTCCGTCCATACACCAATCAGTCTGACTCAGGGCTAGAGTCCTGCTGTGAGTTGGGTCCAAGCCCTGGCATTTCGCAGTGTGGACGCAGCTTGAGCCACCGACCCCCAGTCACAAGGGCTATGCAGCGCAGTTGTGGACGCATTAGCACGGCTGTGAGACCCGGCCCCAGCAATTGTACACCCAGGTTTACAATGCAGTGTGGATGCTCCAGTGCGGGCTTCAAAACACCGGGTCCACTAGCCTGGGCCCCACAGCTCTGGGCTCAGTGCAGACATACTCCTGGATGCCCTGACGATTCAGGAGCACGAGGCCCTGCATCTTGTCCCTGGAAGCTTTGCTAGTGGTGGGGGGGAGGGATCTCCTCGGCAGATAGCTGGAGCTGGGGATCCCCTATTCTGACCCCACCCAAGTCTCCCCTCCCGCGAGCCGCTCCGCCCCATGGAGGCAGAGGAAGCAGTACGACGCCTGGGGGTGAGGGGTGGCACAAAGCGCTGCTGGGGCGTGCCTTCCAGAGATTGCTTTGAGCCTTGAGGGACTGCACCAGCCCCCGCCGGGCAGAGCAGAGGGGCTGACACTCAGCGCCACCCCCATTTCTTAATTCTTATTTCACGGTGTTCAGCCCCAGCCCACTGAGAGCTGCGGTTCCAGCTGCTGTTTCTAATTGCTCTCTGTCGGGGTAGCAGTCCAGAGCCTTGAGCAACGGCGGGGAAGGTAGCTGCTATTTCAGGAAGCTAGAGGGGATGCAGGCAGCTGGTAACCGGGGTGGGCAGGGGCCTGGAACAATTTGTACAGTGGGGGTGCTGAGACGCATTGAACCAAGCTGTAAACCCTGGAAGTGATGGAAACCACTTCAAGCCAGGGAGTGCGGCGGCTCCTGTGGTCGGTAACCATGCTGAGTAAAGCTGATGTGGAAGCGCTAAAGGCTGGTGTCCCTGCGGGGGCACCCTGTACTCTCGTAGGTAGAAGTTGGAAGCGCGTCACGAGTGAGCGGTAGCTGGCAGGGGTGCAAAACTGGCAGCCCTCTGGAGCACCCATCCGATCCAGCCCGGCCCCGCGGGGAGCAGATCGAGGTGCCGGGGTAACCCAGATCCAAGCCGTAGCGGTTTGTCTTCGGCGTGTCGTTCACACGCAGGGCATCTGAAATGACGAACTGCGTGTGTGTGTCCCCGGCTGGTAATGACGGGTACTGGAGTGCTCAGAAGTGAATGGCACACGTGTAGTATCGAGAAGGGGCCTACGTCGAGCTGTGGTCTCTTGGCAAGGATGGGAATTCATGTCTGTGCAAATACTGTCAAAGAGGGGGAAATCGGTAGCACAGAACTGGGTTACACAGGACTCCTGGGTTCTCTTCCTGGCCCTGGGAAAGAAGGGGGATCTAGTGGGTTAGTGCAGGGGGGCTGGGAGCCAGGACTCCTGGGTTCTCTCCCTGTCCCCAGAAGGGGAGTGGAGTCTGGTGGGTTAGAGCAGGGGGACTGGGAGCCAGGACTCCTGGGTTCTGTCCCCAGCTTGGGGTTGGGGGGGGTCTAGTGGTTAAATCAGGGATGTCTAGGCACTGGTGGTTGAGCATTGATTGCCAAGTATTATTTCTGAGGGAAGTGATGTTGGCAGTTGATTGTTAATGCTAAGTATTATGTCTGAAGAGGTGGTATTGGTTGAGTATTAATCCACAACGATTGAGGCTCAACCTCCAAGTATTATTTTTGAGGCGGGCGATGGTGCTGGTTGAATATTAATCTCCCATTATGTCTGAGGGGCCAGCATTGGTTATTGTGAGTATTAATCTCCTGGTACTTCTAAGGGCCAGCATTGGCAAATTGAGGATTGACCCTGACCCCTACGTATCATTTCTCAAGAGATGTTAGTGGTTGAAGATTGACGCCTGAGTATTATTTCCGGGGAGCGTGGGGAGTATATATTCCCTCCCGGGATATTTCTAGAGGACACTGTGCTGAATATTGATCCAAGAGTATTATGTCTGGGGCCACTGAGTATTTATCCCCTGGGGTGTTATTTGTAAGGGGCAATATGTGCAGAGTATTGATCCACAAGTATGATTTGGAGTGGTGCTGTCCCTGGAGTATTTATCCTGGGGGGGAGGTATTTCTAGGCCACAGTGAGTACTTTATTATTCATATCTGTGGAGTATTTTCCTGTTTTCCCCAGGGTGTTATTTCCTGGGGACACCGTGAGCTGAGCATGCCAGGGGGACATCGATCCCCGAGTATTATTTCTGGGGTGGGTGTAGTATGTACCCTGGCCCCCGAGTATCAGTCACGTGTGGTGCTGTTCACAGAACATGCACCCCCTGGGCATTATCTGTACGGGACACGGGGTGTCAAGTATTGATCCCCAAGTATTGTCGGGGGGGAGGGGCAGACACTATTTTTTGGCCCAGCATAACTGGGAGCTGAGCATGTCAGGAGGACTTTGATACCCGAGTATTACTCGGTGGGGGGGGGGTGCGTGCGCCTTAGTATGTATCCTCGCACCGGAGTATTACTCCTGGGTGGTGCTGCCCGGGAGTACCCCCCGCTGAGTATCACCGGGAAGGGTCACTAGGTGCCGAGTATCAATACTCGAGTACTGTTTGCCGTGGTGTGTGTGTGGGGGTGCGGGGAGTACTCCCGCCGGGGGTATTATGCGCAGGCGTCCCTGCCAGACCCCCCAGGTATTACTTCTGGGGATGGAGTATTTATCCTCCCCCCCCCACGTCCCGAGTATTACTTATTGCTGGCCGGGGAGTACTGCACTACTGACCCCGCCCCCTCCTCACGGGCCGCGCGCACCCCCAACGGCAACGGCAACGCCAACCGCCGTTCCCGCCAAAACCGGCGGCCCCGCCGCCACGCGCGCAGCCCCCTCCCGACGCGGGGAGGCCAGAGCGCCTGGCTGCGCGCGCAGCCGCCCCTCACGCCCGCCCCGGGAGCGTCGTTGGCTGCGCGCGCAGCCGGGTTTGGCCCCGCCCCGCCCCGGGGCGCTGTTGGCTGCGCGCGCAGCCGGGCTCGCTCGCTCCAGTCCCGGCGCCGGAGTCACCTTGGTCCCGGCCCGGCCGGACCCGGCGATGGCGGCGGCGGCGGCGCCCGAGCGGCCCCAAACCTCCCCCAAGGCCGTGAAGTTCCTGTTCGGGGGCCTGGCCGGGTGAGAGACCGCGCGCGCCCCTCCCCCTCCGCGTGACCCCTCCCCCCCCGCGCCCCCCTCCCGCGCGCGCGCCCCCGCCCCCTCCTCGTGACCCCTCCCCCCCGCGCGCCCGTGACCGCGCCCGCGCGCGCGCCCCCTCCCCCTCCTCGTGACCCCTGCCCCTCCCGCGCGCGCCCCTCTGCCCCTCCCGCGCGCGCCCCTCTGCCCCTCCTCGTGACCCCTGCCCCGCGACCCCTCCCCCGCGCGCTCCCCTGCTGGGGCTTGGGGTGCTCCTAGAGCCCTGCATGGGCATGTCCCGTTCCGGACTCAGCCTCCTTCGCTCCCCCTCAGTTCCTGCCTCTTCTCAGGCGCCCCATACCTGGAGACACGGGACCTTTGGGAGGGGAGCGAAGTCTAGCGGGTTAGAGTGGGGGGAGCCGGGACTCCTGGGTTCTCCCCCCGGCTCTGGGAGGGGAGTGGGGGCTGGTGGGTGAGAGCAGGGGGGGCTGGGAGCCAGGACTCCTGGGTTCTCCCCCTGGCTCTGGGAGGGGAGTGGGGGCTGGTGGGTGAGAGTAGGGGGGGCTGGGAGCCAGGACTCCTGGGTTCTCCCCCCGGCTCTGGGAGGGGAGCGGGGGCTGGTGGGTGAGAGTAGGGGGCGCTGGGAGCTAGGACTCCTGGGTTCTCCCCCTGGCTCGGGGAGGGGAGTGGGGGCTGGTGGTGAGAGCAGGGGGGGCTGGGAGCGGGGGCTGGTGGGTGAGAGTAGGGGGGGCTGGGAGCCAGGACTCCTGGGTCAAAGGAGTACTTGTGGCACCTTAGAGACTAACCAATTTATTTAGTCTCTAAGGTGCCACAAGGCCTCCTTTTCTTTTTGCAAATACAGACTACCACTGACTCCTGGGTCGTGTTACACAGGTGAAGCACGCAGAGGTGCAGTTATTTGCCCAAGGTCACAGAGGGTCAGTAGTTGCTGGGAACAGCCCTCACATCTCCTGACTCCTGGTCAGGCCACCGGACTGTGCTGCTTCCCGTGTTCGCTAAAGCTGCCGGCAGCCCTTAGACACGAGGCCTGTGAGAAGAGGAGGGTATAACCCGCCAGCACTGAGCCCTCCCCTAGGTGCCAAAACGAGGATTTGTAACATTAGGTTTTAGGTTTCAGAATAGCAGCCACTTTAGTCTGTATTCGCAAAAAGAAAAGGAGGACTTGTGGCACCTTAGAGACTAACAAGTATATCTGAGCATGAGCTTTCGTGAGCTACAGCTCACTTCATCGAATGCTTACGAAAGCTTATGCTCAGATATACTTGTTAGTCTCTAAGGTGCCACAAGTCCTCCTTTTCTTTTTGTTAGGTTTTAGCTGGCACCATAGTGAACGCTGTTCCTTGGCAGGGATGTGACTGGTTGCCCCGTGAAGTGGGGGTGCCCTGTGTTTGGTCATCACCTGCTGTGCTCAGGACCTGGCAAACTGGCGCAGCATGGGATTATGTGTGGAGCAAAGCATGGCTTTGCCGTGGCCAAAAATGTTAATCCACTTGTTGCAGCCTGAGGGTTTCCTTGAGCTTTAGCCTGACTAGGAGGTTTGTTAGGGACAGCGCCTGAGGGTTAGCTGCTGTTTCTCTTACTCTTAATCCTCACCAGAACATGCCTAGCAAATGTGCTATTAGCCTCTGGCCGCCTAGGGCCCTTCCACCTCTAGGAGCAGCTTCCAGGCACGACTGGCTGGCTCCAGAGGATACAGGGTCTCTTCCCTCTCGGGAATGGGGACCAGCTAGCTCAGGGGAATCAGAGAACAGGCTAAGTCTTTCATCTTCAATAGGGCACTGGTTCGAAAGTGGAGGGCAGCCTAGAGTTTCCTAACCCACACATCTGAGGCTTCCCCTTCCTGCTGTCACCCGTAGGTCTGTGCCACCCCTGTGGATTGTCCAAAGCAAGCAAGGCGAGTGTTTTCATTGATGGTAGTAACTCCTGGGCCCGCTCCCTAAATCTCTTCTCTAAACTGGGGGTTGTGGCGTTGATAAATAAGCACTCTCTCCTCCCCCTCTTACGTGTGGGTCAGAGTCCGAAGCGGAGTGTGTGTCCGAAAGTTATTTGGTTGTCTGAATTTTGGACCTGATGATTTGAACTCTGTGGCAGGCTGGACAGCTGTGGCAGTCCCTTCCTGGCAAGCTGGCTATTCCTGCTTACAGATAAACTGCCCTGAATGCATCCGATGAAGTGAGCTGTAGCTCACGAAAGCTTATGCTCAAATAAATTTGCTAGTCTCTAAGGTGCCACAAGTTCTCTTGTTCTTTTTGCGAATACAGACTAACACGGCTGCTACTCTGAAAACTGCCCTGTGTTTGTCGTGTGTAGAGCTGGCACTTGGGACTCCTGGGTTCGATTGGCAGCTTTGTGAGGAGTGGCTAGTGGAGGGGTCTGACTGTCAGGGCTCCTGGGTCCCCTGTGAGAAATGGAGGAGAATATTACCCCAAAGCTTAGGCTGTCAGCTCTAAAGTGGGGTCCTGATCCATGAGGTATGCTCCTAGGCGCTATCCCAATACAGGCGATCACTTTAGATGCTCCTTAACTGCACCGTGTAGGCCGGTTGTCTCCATTTTGTCTCTTGTAAAATGCTCCCTGTGGCTCCACAGCATGGGGGCCACTGTGTTCGTGCAGCCCCTGGACCTGGTGAAGAACCGCATGCAGCTGAGCGGGGAAGGAGCCAAGACCAAAGAGTACAAAACCAGCTTTCATGCAGTCAGGAGCATCCTCAGGAAGGAAGGAGTCCGCGGCATCTACACTGGGTATGAGGGGGCGGGGATGGGTGATTGAGGGCACCTTCCTGACAGCTCCTTTGTTCTGGCACAGGGATTGACGAACGGGACATGAGGCCTTTCCCCTCTAGGCTACACATGGCACCACAGCCCCAGCTGTGTTGTGACCAGGATCATTGCCCCCCGGCGGGCGCTGAGTGGCCCTGTGGGAAATGTTTGAGCCCGGCGTGGGTATAGTGTTAACTTTTGTCGGTTCTGCTCCTTTCCCCAGTGCGGAGCTGAGCCACGCTCGGTGCATGCAGGGGTAAAGTCAAGTGCTCGTGAGGGCCATGGTGCAGCCGGGAAGCCATCGCTGTCCATGCCGCCGGGAGACGCATGTCTTGTGTCGTGGCCAGCCTTTCTCTGGCCCTCCTGTGTGCCAGGCCTCAGGCTCTGTGAGGAAACGCACCCAATTCTCATGGTTGCCGCAGAGCTGGACCCGCGCCTAGAGCCCAGGAGTCCAGCAACCACACGGGCCCATAACCCTCCCACCCTTGGCAGGCTGTCGGCAGGGCTCCTGAGACAGGCGACCTACACCACCACCCGCCTGGGCATCTACACCATCCTCTTTGAGAGGCTCACCAAGGCGGACGGCACGCCGCCCAACTTCTTCATGAAGGCGGGGATCGGGATGACGGCCGGTGCCACCGGGGCCTTTGTGGGCACGCCGGCTGAAGTGGCGCTCATCAGGATGACGGCGGATGGCAGGTGAGCGGGTTTGAACTGCGTGTGATGCGGTAATGCCGCTGCTTCCTCGCCTGGCGGCGGTGCCGCTAGCCCCCATGAGAAACTCAGTGGCCCCAGCCTGCGGCTGTAACCCACTAGGCCACGCTCTGAGGGGGTCTGTGCGTCTGAACTGCCCCCTTGCTCCCTTCCTCTGTTCCTGTTCCCAGGCTGCCCCCTGACCAGAGGAGAGGCTACACCAATGTCTTCAACGCACTGCTGAGGATAACCCGCGAAGAGGGCGTTCTGACACTCTGGCGGGTACGGCACTCGTTAGAGGGCTAGGCCCGGCGGCGGATGCACCCAGGAGAATTTACTTGGGCGGAGGGGGGGAGACTGGGTTTGTGGGATACAAACCCTCCGGGGTACACCTGGAACTGGGGTACCACTGAGCCCACCTGACCCACCAGCCTGGGCTCCCCCTCACCCTGTGCCAAGCTGCAGACACACTTTCACCAGCACACATACAGGTAGGGACACACCCAGCTGCAGAAACACACACACAGACGCTGAGATCAGCTCTGCCTGGGAAGGCTTCAGCTAAGAAACTGCCCAGATACTCAAGTGCATCCCCCCATCCGGAGGGTAAAGCCAAAATTATACTGTCTTGCGCTGCACAGGGAACTGTACAGCGTAAGCTCATGAAATTCGTCCCCTCCCTCAGGAAAGGAATACACACAGCTTTTTGCCTCCAGTTGTGACTTCCACACACTGGTTTTGGACAAAACAAAAATAAGTTTATTAACTACAGAAGACAGATTTTAAGTGATTATAAGGGAGGTTTAGGTTGGATATTAGGAAAAACTTTTTCACCAAGAGGGTGGTGAAACACTGGAATGTGTTACCTAGGGAGGTGGTAGAATCTCCTTCCTTAGAAGTTTTTAAGGTCAGGCTTGACAAAGCCCTGGCTGGGATGATTTAATTGGGGATTGGTCCTGCTTTGAGCAGGGGGTTGGACTAGATGACCTCCTGAGGTCCCTTCCAACCCTGATATTCTATGATTCTATGATAGCAAACAGATCAAAGCAGATTAGATTGTTTTTGTTTATTTACTAGGTAATCTTAATATGCTAAAGAAATTGGATATGTCTAGCAAATGTTATTTTAGGCAGATTGCAGAGATTCTGGAAGGCAAGCTGCACTTGCTTGCAGCTGAAAACTCCAGGTATTCCTTTCACAGGCTAGAAATTCCTCTAGTCTGGGTTCAGCCCTTCTCCCCCAGTCCAGTCCTTGTTTCTCAGGTGTTCCCAAGCATCTCCTCTGGGTGGGGAGTCAGTGAAGAGGAACCAGGATGATGTCACTCGCCTGCCTTAAATAGCTTTTGCATATGGCGAGAACACTTTGTTTCCAAACTTGGTTCCCACGCCTTTCAGTGGAAAAATACTGGCATTCCAAGATGGGGTCCAGTACCAGGTGACTTGGTCACATGCCCCTGTAGGGCCATAGCAGCCATGAGTCAGAGGCTGGTTGTAATGTCCTCAGGAAGCCTCCCCAGGGGGAGATTAGCATCTTCTAAGACCTTTTGTTCTCCCTAATGGGCCATTGACTTGTTCGCATTCTGTCTCGTGGGCCGCCCCCAGGTGTAAACACATGTGTAATAGGTGCATAAACAATATTCTTAACTTCAGTATTCTCAGCTACCAAAATGATACATGCATACAGCTAGGATAATCCTATTCAGTGAATCAGAACCGTTTCAATGACCTCTTACAGGACCTATCTTACATAAAATACATTGTAGTTACGCCATAATCATATCATCATATTACTCTGAAGAATATGGGGCGTGATGCCACACAGCCTACGGGCAAACACATTCAGGGGGCTGAAGGGGTGTTAGTCTGTGGCAGGCATCTGCTTCTCACGCAAGGCAAGCGCTTAGATTCCCCATCCTCGTGTCTGCGTGGTGTTTCCCGTGTTCCCCCGTTAACTGCCCCTCCCCTCTTTGCATTGCAGGGCTGTGTCCCCACCATGGCCAGAGCGGTGGTTGTGAACGCTGCCCAGTTAGCCTCCTACTCTCAGTCCAAGCAGTTCTTGCTGGGCTCCGGTAAGTCCCGCTCACGTGTCTGACATAAAATGCATGGCTGCGAGATAGCACCCCGCCAAGTTGCTCGAGCCAACCAACATGCCGGTATTATGCTTGGTGCATCTCCCCTGCTAACCAGTCCAGGCTGCCCCCCAGGAGGTAGTTAAGTGTTATCCACACTGGACTGAAGCACAGAGAGGGGCAGGCCTGTTTCCCAATATCTCATCGGAAGAGCTGGGGAGAGAATCCAGGAGTCCTGGCTCCCAGCCCCACCTGCTCTAACCCCCGAGACCTCACTCCCCTGCCAGAGCCAGGGAGAGAACCCAGGAATCCTGGCTCCCAGCTCCCCCTGCTCTAACCCCCGGGACCTCACTCCCCTGCCAGAGCCAGGGAGAGAACCCAGGAATCCTGGCTCCCAGCTCCCCCTGCTCTAACCCCCGAGACCTCACTCCCCTGCCAGAGCCAGGGAGAGAACCCAGGAATCCTGGCTCCCAGCTCCCCCTGCTCTAACCCCCGGGACCTCACTCCCCTCCCAGAGCTGGGTATAGAACCCAGGAGTCCTGGCTCCTAGCCTCCCTGGCTCGAGAACGGCTTAGTTCTGACCTCCAGGGGGTCCTAAAACCCCTCCTCTCTCTCCTCTCCAGGTTACTTCCGAGACAATATCTTCTGCCATTTCTGTGCAAGTATGATCAGCGGGCTGGTGACCACGGCTGCTTCAATGCCGGTGGATATCGCCAAGACCAGGCGAGTGGGAGGAGCGCTGGGTTTGCCCTCGGCAGAGGCCGGGATGGTTGAGTGGGGCACAGAGATGGGTCAGGAACAGGGAGCGGAGGGTTTTGTTGCTGGAGGGGAATCCATCCCTGCTCCCTCATTCCTCCCTTGTGGGTATTTTGAGAGCTGAGTTGGTGAGTTCTCAGCCCTAACGGGACAGCAGTGCCCATCACCACAGGAGGGAATCACCCCGTCAGCAGCGAACAGGCCACGGGATTTGAACTCTTCCCTACCTTCCAGGGGCAGGGATGCATACATAGGGAGCATGACCCATAGTGCCCCTGTTCTGGGGGCGGGTCTCATAAAGACTTGACCTTGCTTTGGTTGCAGGGATCACAGGGCAAGCTAGTCTGGACTGCAGGCTTCCCTTGTCCCAGATCCACCCTTGATCCCTAGATACGTGGAAACTGATCTTGATGTATAAATAAGTGGCAGGCCCCCGCTGAGCGCCTGCTGCTGGCTTAAAGCTTCCTCCCCCCCTTTCCTCCGGGCACACAGGATTCAGAACATGCGGATGATAGACGGGAAGCCGGAGTACAAGAATGGGCTGGTAAGTGATAGCTGGAGCCAGGGCACGTGCTGGGATCGGCCGTTTTGTGCCCTTGGTCGCGCTTGGGGTGTTGTGTTCCTTGGATGAATGTTCCTGCCCCTGTGACCAGATGGTGGGTTCACGCTGCCGCTCCATAGGGCATGTTTCTATTGATAGAGCAGCTGTGCTTCCCTCCTGGCCGTGGGGAAATGGAGGCGCCTATGGCAAGCGTAGAAGGTCAAGCTCTGGTAAGGAGCCAGGTGCAGCCGTGGGGGGAGAACGCCCCAGCTGTCCAGTGAGATGAAGCACTCGGCTGTACCATGGGGTCCAGACATGCAGGCGCTCCTTTGTCCTGTACCTCAAAGCCGTGTGGAGACGGGAGCTGTCAGTTTGGGGGGCGGAGAATCGCTGTACGGGAGCTCCCGGTGCGACGCTGTGACCAAAAGGGCTGATGCGATCCCGGACTGCGTAAGCGGCATTCTCGAGTAGGGGCAGAGAGATGATTTTACTGCTGGATTGGGCATCGCTGGTGCCCTCAGTTTCAGCCGGAGGGTGATTAATCGGAGAGGGGTCAGAGAAGAGCCACGAGAAGGATTAAAAACCCTGCCTTCGAGTGAGAGACTCTAGGAGCTCAATTAGCTTAACGAAGAGAAGGCAAAGGGGGTCTTTAAGTACTGACTTGGGGAACAAATAGTCAGTAATGGGCTCTTCAGTCTAGCAGTCTAACCCGGTCCGAGGGCTGGAAGCTGGAGAAATTCAGCCTGGAAACAAGGTGGAAATGTTTGGTGGTGAGAGTGGGCCCAGGCTCGTGGAGTGCTTGGGTGCACCGTGTGGCCCATCGCCTCAGCCCAGATACAGGGGGCTCTGGATATTACTGGAGGGGTTCTGAGCAGCGTGGCTAGGAAAGTTACCTCGACAGGCAGGTGATTTCCCGCCGCGAACTCCCGCTCTGTGGTGGTTAGTTCAGGAATTCTTACCGCTGCCCAATCTCGGAGTCTCCCCATGGACAGGGAGCCACTCCATTCTGCACCCCCTCCGGTCACCTGGCTGCCTGGGAGAACAGGACCCAGGGCCTTTAACCTCCGGGGTGTGGAGAAATATTCCCATCAGGCTTTTAACTCGGAGCCACTCACCCATCACGCCTTTGCTCCGAGCCCTTGCAATGCTGGTGGACCCTGCACGTGAATCCGTGATGCTGGGGCAGGGGGAGAAAGCTCTTCTCCAAATGCCCGTGTCTAGGGAAAGCAAAGGGGACTCAGGAGGACAGTCAAGTGAAGACATATGATGGTCACCTCCTCTGTGTCACGTTCAGCATGGCGTCCTCGTTAAATATACGCCGGCTGCGTTGTGCCGACGGCGCAATCCCGGTGTGTCTCTTCACCGGTCCTGAATCCATCTGGCCACTGGGGGGCAGTGGCCGGTCAGATATGAGACTTGGGAGAAAAGCTGGGGGACTGACAGTGCTCCGCTGATATTCATTAATATCCCGGCTCCGGGAGCTCAGACAGTGTTGTACGGCGAAGGAAACTGAGGCAGGGAGAGAGATTGAGAAGTGGCTTGCTGGAAGCTACAGAGTCAGTGACAGAACCAGGAATAGAACCCAGGAGTCCTGCTTC
Source organism: Chelonia mydas (assembly GCF_015237465.2). Taxonomy (NCBI): domain Eukaryota; kingdom Metazoa; phylum Chordata; order Testudines; family Cheloniidae; genus Chelonia; species Chelonia mydas. Next base: position 893,003 of record NC_051268.2, on the reverse strand, counting down.
CCCACCGCTTGCTTGAGCGACTAGCCAGTGCAGGGGCGTGGCGGCCCCGGAGTATCATCCGCGGCGTGCTGACCTCTGCTTTCTGAATTCCAGGATGTGCTGCTGAAAGTCATCCGCTACGAGGGGTTCTTCAGCCTCTGGAAGGGCTTCACCCCCTACTACGCCCGCCTGGGCCCCCACACGGTCCTGACCTTCATCTTCCTCGAGCAGATGAATATATTCTACAAGAAGTTCTTCCTCAGTGCCTAAGAGGAGGCCCTGCCCTGCCGCTGCTGGGCGCCCCCTCCCCAGAGTGCAACCCCTCCGCCGGGCCAGCGTCTGCCTGCTGCTGGGGAACCAGACCCGGCTCTCACTGGGGTCTGAAGCAAGGATCCGGCTGGAGCCCCTCCCCTTCCTCTGTGTTTGGTGTCAGTCACGTCACAGTTCTTCCCTGTTTCCCAAATCACGTGAAAGGATCGGCGGGGAGGATGGCACAGCTTCTGTATGGACTGGGGTGGGGTGCTCCAGACGACTCTGGATTATTTATTTGGGGGGTTCGAGACTGGGCCAGTACTTTGGAACGCAAACCCTCGGGTGGCAATGGCCGACCCGCATGCGAGGTGTAGGTCTGTGCGTTGGGCCGAGCTTTTTATCTTGTCTCTCCCCCTTCTATTTGCTTTGAACTCAGTAAACAGATCATGGTCCTACTGGCACCTTTGCTTTGGGGTTCCTGCAGGGGGCAGGGAGGAAGGACACCTCGGCAACGCTCTGCAGCAGCGTGTCACGGATCTACGGGTTCTGAGCTACGCCCCAGCTTTTAAACAGGTCCTGGGAGGAACCCCTTCCGTATGTCAGACTCCCAAGGCCTACGGGTCAGCTGTGCCTCGGGGCTCCAGCCTGCTTCACCTGGCGAGCTCTGCCCCGTGAGAGCCTTGTCTGCTCTGCAGGGACCCGGGTGCCCAGCCGGAGTCTGCAGTGACGCCCGGCCGAGCAGGGTTTATTAGCGCCCTGGAGGCCTGACGTTAGCGTAGAGAAGCGCAGCGTCAGACACAGTGCGCCTTGGCCACGCCATCTTGGTTCTCTCTGTCCCGGGTGAGCGCCTGTCCCTCTCCCAAGGCCGGCTCTGCCCTAGCCTCCCATCGGAGCCCCCTGCTGAGTTCACATCTTCCGCCTGATGGCGGGATTTCTTCCTGGGAGGTGTCAGTTCGGTTCTCGCCAGCTCCTCCATGGATGTGGGTTGGGTCCACGCAGCCCCAAGGAGTTAGGAGAGAGAGACACCTCATGTCTCCAGCAGCGTGTTAGCCCCTTTGCACCCACTGCCCAGCAATCCCTAGTCAGGTCGGTCACTGCCCTGCATATCAATCAGAAAAGCAAGCCTGAAAGTGCCCGCTGGGTTACAAGGCATGACTTTATTGGCTGGAGTGGACAAAAGGGAAGGGAAATTGCTGGCCCACGCGGGCCAGGACCGAGCGACCTCAGACAGCCATAGCGCCGGCGGGGACCGGGCTACCAGAGCACGCTCTGTATTTACCTCTGCCAGCTTCTGCTTTGCTTTAACGAAACGTGCAGGGCTCAGGTCCCCACCGCCTCGCCCTGCGCTGGTAGAACCGATTGCAGGTAGGCTGTACCCCATGGGGGCTTTTGCCCCTTGGGCAGCGTGCTATGGGGCTGGCTGACGGCCACCTTGCTGGAGAAGCGAGCCCCTGTCAAGCAGCGCAGGAAGACAGGGAATAAATGAACCGAGTGTGACTACCTCAGGGGTTCGTTCTCAGTGGGCAGCCCATCCGGCCCCTGCTCCTGTGTGGAGACGCTGAAGCGGTTGTCAGGGATAGGCCAGCCCGCAGTCGTGGGAAGAAGCCGCTGGGCAGGGTGCGGAGCCAGTTCCCCGACAGCCGCAGCAGCTCCTCCAGGGCGTTGTCCCGCAGCCTGGTCAGCCACTCGCAGGCCCGCTCCGGCAGGGTCTGCAGCCGCCCCCAGGAATCAGCTCTGTGAACCGTTGTGAGCCAGGGCCAGGCGGGTGAGGGCAGCGTGGGAGGGGATCAGCTCCTGGAGCGAGGGACAGCGACCCCAGGCTCAGAGAGGTGCTGGAAGGAGGTGGTGGGGACGGACACCAGGTGGTTGGCACCAAGCCGTAGACTGCTGGTTAACCCCTGGCCCGGAGCAGCTAACTTCGAGCTGGTGTGTGGTCATATTCATCTCCCGCACCCAGGGCACCAGCCACAATCAGCAAGGCTGGGAAGGTGAGGTGGGACCAGGTGTGGGGCAGCCTGGTCTGGAGTTGGGAGCCACTGGGCCCATCTACACTAGTCCAGCGGGTGCTGTGACAAGGTCCAGACCCCACATGTTTTGACTAGAGCTACTTCCAAAGAGCTGTAAGTCCCCAGAATCTCCTCGCTGGTCTGGAGGGGAGAGTCATGGGGGCTGAGATGCAGCTGCCTCGGGGGTGGGGGGTGGGGGCTGTTCACGTGGATCCCTCACGTGATGCGGCTGTGTCTGGGGTGGGGTTTATACAGGGATCCCTCGCCCGGTGCCGAGATATGTCCATGTCTGGGGTGGGGCGTCCCTCCCCAATACCAGCAGCATTGCTGAGCCCAGCCCTGTAGCGGGGCCTGCAGCTGCTTGGGACTAGGGGATTGTGGGTAAAAGTCTAGTGACTTCCCCAGGCTGTGGCTGGCCCTGGGACAAGGCTCCTAGACTGCGGGGTCAGGGCTGGCCCTGGTGCCGTGCAGCAGGGAGTGGGGTGAGGGGGGCTCCCATCCAGAGATCACACTTGTCCGCATGGCTACCTCACTGTGTGTTGATACCCCTGTCAGCCAGGGGGAACGGCCCCTGCGGGGTCCCAGCTATGGGTCCGGCTGCAGGGGGAAGGGGTCGTCGGGCACCTGGTTGAAATGTCCCATGAGGAAAATGCTGAGGGTGCCGATGGTGAAGAGCAGGATGGCGGCACAGAAGCAGAGCTTGTCAATCACCTTCCCGATCAGCACCCAGTTCTCCATCGCCTGCGCGGCAGAGAGAGGGGCGTCAGGACGCCTGGGTCCCCTGCGGTTAGAGCACGGGGGGGCGGGGGCGGGAGCCAGGACTCCTGGGTTCTCTCCCCAGCTCTGGGAGAGGAGTGGGGGGCAGGTGGATTAGGTTAAGAGTCAGAATAGGAGATAGGACCCAGGGATTTTCCCCTGTAGGGGGCGCTGGCCCCAATCCCCCCCCCAGGGTGCTGGGGCAGGCTGGGGTGGGGCAGCTCCATGTGGGACTCACGGCATTGCTGGCGTTCTGCTCCCTTGTGGTCTCTGTGATGAAGGTGCAGGCCTCCACGCACGCCCGGATCTCGGGGGCCGCGTTGGCCAGGTTCTTGTACAAGGTGCTGGTGACGCCCACATCCACCCCATCTGCAGAGAGAGGGGGCAGGGCAGAGTCAGGGACCCAGGAGTCCCAGCTCCTGAACTAACACTGCGTTTCCCTGGCAGTGGGGTGTGGGGGAGGAGGGTCTCTCACCACAGGCGGGGGGCCTGGTGAGGCCATGCCGCTGGCCCTGCCGCTCAAAGAGGATCTCGCTGCGCGGCTTCTTGAGGATGTACTCCTCGGCTTTGAGCATGATGGCGAAGGAGCTGCGCCGGCGGGCAGGGGGCGCGGCCCAGGGGTCCCCCATGGGTTCCAGGGCCGAGCCCAGGTACCGTGGCAGCACCTCTAGGAACACCTGGGGGGCATATCATAGAGTCATAGAACTGGAAGGGGCCCCGAGAGGTCTCTCGTCCCGTCCCCTGCACTCGTGACCGGACTAAGGATTATCTAGCCCATCCCTGACGGGTTTGTCCAATCTGCTCTTATGAATCCCCCATGATGGAGATCCCACAACCACCCTGGGCAATTTATTCCAGGGCTTCACCACCCCGACAGGTAGGAAGTTTTTCTAATGTCCAACCTAAACCGTCCTCGCTGCAATTTAAGCCCACTGCTTCTTGTCCTAGCCGCAGAGGTTAAGAAGAACAATTCTTCTCCCTCCTTGTAACAACCTTTTATGCGCTTTGAAAACTGTTCTCATGTCCCCTCTCAGTCGTCTCTTCTCCAGACTAAACAAACCCAAGTTTTTCAATCTTCCCTCATCGGTCATGTTTTCTAGACCTTTCATCGTTTGTGTTGCTCTTCTCTGGACTCTCTCCAATTTGTCCCCATCTTTCCTGAAACGTGGCCCCCAGAACTGGACACACTGCTCCAGGTGAGGTCTCATCAGCCCGGAGCAGAGCAGAGGAATTACTTCTTGGGTGTTGCTTACAACGCTCCTGCTAATACAGCCCAGAACGATGTTGGCTTGTTTTGCAACAGCATCACCCTGTTGACTCATATTTAGTTGTGGTCCATTATGACCCCCAGATCCCTTTCCCCAGTACTCCTTTGTAGGCCGTCCTTTCCCATTGCGTGTGTGTGTAACTGATGGTTCCTTCCTAGGGGGAGTACTTTGCATTTGTCCTGATTAAATTTCATTCTGTTTACTTCAGACCATTTCTCCGGTTTGTCCAGATCATTTTGAATTTTAATCCTGTCCTCCAAAGCACTCGCAGCCCCTCCCAGCTTGGTGTCGTCCGCAAACTTTATAAGTGTCCTCTCTGTGCCGTTATTGAACAGAACCGATCCCTGTGGGACCCCTCTCATTGTGCCCTTCCAGCCTGACTGTGAACCACGGATAACTACTCTCTGGGAACGGTTTTCCAACCAGTTTTGCACCCTCCATCTAGGTTATTTATGAGAAGGTCAAGCGAGACAGTATCAAAAACCTTACTAAAGTCAAGATAGACCACATCTGCCGCTTCCCCACTATTCACAAGGCTTGTTACCCTGTCAAAGAAAGCTATCAGGTTGGTTTGACACTATTTGTTCATAACAAATCCATGCTGTCTATTATCACCTTATTATCAGCTTCTAGGTTATTATCTGTCCCATTCAATTACATTGTGTAACAGCAGACAGCTAAAAGGAGACAAGTTTTTAAAGTGCTTATATACCAATGCTAGAAGTCTAAATAATAAAATGGGTGAACTAGAGCGCCTAGTATTAAATGAGGATATTGAAATAACAGGCATCACAGAAACTTGGTGGAATGAGGATAGTCAATGGGATACAGTAATACCAGGGTACAAAACATATCAGAAGGACAGAACAGGTCATACTGGTGGGGGAGTGGCATTATATGTGAAAGAAAGCATAGAGTCAAATGAATTAAAAATCATAAATGAATCAAACTGTACCGTAGAATCTGTATGGATAGTAATTCCGTGCTCGAATAAGAATATAGCGGAAGGGATATATTACCGACCACCTGACCAGGATGGTGATAGTGACTGTGAAATGCTCAGGGAAATTAGAGAGGCTATTAAAATAAAAAAACTCAATAATGATGGGGGATTTCAGCTATCCCCATATTGACTGGGTACATATCACCTCAGGACGGGCTGCAGAGATAAAGTTTCTTGACACCTTAAATGGCTGCTTCTTGGAGGAGCTAGTCCTGGAACCCACCAGAGGAGAGACAATTCTTGATTTAGTCCTAAGTGGAGCACAGGATCTGGTCCAAGAGGTGAATCTAGCTAGACCGCTTGGTAATAGTGACCATAATATAATTAAATTTAATATCCCTGTGGCAGGAAAAACACCACAGCGGCCCAACACTGTAGCATTTAATTTCAGAAAGGGGAAATACACAAAAATGAGGAAGTTAGTTAAACAGAAATGAAAGGGTACAGTGCCCAAAGTGAAATCTCTGCAAGCTGCTTGGAAACCTTTTAAAGACCCCATAATAGAGGCTCAACTTAAATGTATACTCCAGATTAAAAAACATAGTAAGAGAACCAAAAAAGAGCCACCGTGGCTAAACAACAAAGTAAAAGAAGCAGTGAGAGGCAAAAAGGCATCCTTTAAAAAGTGTAAGTTAAATCCTAGTGAGGAAAGGAGCATAAACACTGGAAAATGAAGTGTAAAAATACCATTAGGAAGGCCACAAAAGAATATGAGGAACAGTTAGCCAAAGACTCAAAAAGTAATATCAAAATTTTTTTTTGTAAGTACATCAGAAGCAGGAAATCTGCTAAACAACCAGTTGGGCCACTGGACGATCGAGGTGCTAAAGGAGCACTCAAGGACAATTGTGGAGAAATAAATGAATTCTTTACATTGGTCTTCAGGGCTGAGGATGTGAGGAAGATTCCCAAACCCGAGCCATTCTTTTTAGGTGACAAATCTGAGGAACTGTCCCAGATTGAGGTATCATTAGAAGAGGTTTTGGTACAAACGGATAAATTAAACAGCACTAAGTCACCAGGACCAGATGGGATTCACCCAAGAGTTTGGAAGACCTCAAATGTGAAATTGCAGAACTACTAACTGTCGTCTGTAACCTGTCATTTAAATCAGCTTCTGGACCAAATGACTGGAGGGGAGCTAATGTGATGCCAATTTTTAAAAAGGGCTCCAGAGGCGATCCCGGCAATTACAGGCCGGTAAGCCTGACTTCAGTACCGGGCAAACTGCTTGAAACTATAATAAAGAACAATATTGTCAGACATATAGATTAACATAATTTGTTGAGGAAGAGTCAACATGGTTTTTGTAAAGGGAAATCCTGCCTCACCAATCTACTAGAATTCTTGAGGGGTGTCAACAAGCACACGGACAAAGGAGATCCAGTGGATATAGTGTACTTAGATTTTCAGAAAGCCTTTGATAAGTTCCCTCACCAAAGGCTCTTACGCAAAGTCAGCTGCCACAGGATAAGAGGGAAGGTCCCCTCCTCGATCAGTAACTGGGTAAAAGACAGGAAACACAGGGGAGGTATAAATGGTCAGTTTTCAGAGTGGAGAGAGGTGAATAGTGGTGTCCCCCAGGGGTCTGTTCTGGGCCGAGTCCTATTCAACATATTCATAGATGATCTGGAAAAAGGGGTAAACAGTGAGGTGGCGAAATTTGCAGACGATACAAAACTACTCAGGATAGTTAAGTCCCAGGCAGACTGCAAAGAGCTACAAAAAGATCTCTCCAAACTGGGTGACTGGGCAACAAAATGGCAGATGAAATTTAATGTTGATAAATGCAAAGTGATGCTCATTGGAAAACATAATCCCAACTATACATATACAATGATGGGGTCTAAATTAGCTGTGACCACTCAAGAGAGATCTTGGGGTCGTTGTGATAGTTCTCTGAAAACATCCACTCAACGTGCAGCGGCCGTCAAAAAAGCGAACAGAATGCTGGGAATAATTAAGAAAGGGTTAGGTAATAGGACAGAAAATATGTTGCCCCTCTATAAATCCATGGTACGCCCACCTCTTGAATACTGCATGCAGATGTGGTCGCTCCATCACCAAAAAGATCTGTTGGAATTGGAAAAGGTTCAGAAAAGGGCAACAAAAGTTATTAGGGGGATGGAACGTCTTCTGTATGAGGAAAGATTAATAAAACTGGGACTTTTCAGCTTGGAAAAGAGACGGCTAAGGGGAGATATGATTGAGGTCTATAAAATCATGACTGGTGTGGCGAAAGTAGATAAGGAAGTGTTGCTTACTACTTCTCATAACACAAGAACTGGGGGCACCAAATGAAATTAATAGGCAGCAGGTTTAAAACAAACGAAAGGAAGTATTTCTTCACACAATGCACAGTCAACCTGTGGAACTCCTTGCCAGAGGATGTGATGAAGGTTAAGACCATAACAGGGTTCAAAAAAGAACTAGATAAGTTCCTGGAGGACAGGTCCATCAATGGCTATTAGCCGGGATGGTGTCCCTAGCCCCTGTTTGCCAGAAGCTGGGAATGGGTGACAGGGGACGGATCACTGGATGATTCATTCCCTCTGGGGCCCCTGGCACTGGCCACTGTTGGAAGACAGGACACTGGGCTAGATGGACCCTTGGTCTGACCCAGTAGGGCCATTCTTATGTTAGGTGTTTGCAAATTGATTGGTTAATTATTTGCTCAATTATCTTTCCGGGTACAGAAGTTAAGTTGACTGGTCTGTAATTCCCCAGGTTGTCCTTATTTCCCTTTTTATAGATGGGTACTATATTTGCCCTTTTCCAGTCTTCTGGAATGTCTCCCATCTTCCATGACTTTTCAAAGATAATCGCTAATGGCTCAGATATCTCCTCAGTCAGCTCCTTGAGTATTCTAGGACGCATTTCATCAGGCCCTCGTGATCTGAAGACATCTAACTTGTCTACGTAATTTTTGACTTGTTCTTTCCCTATTTTAGACTCTGATCCTACCTCATTTTCACCGGCATTCACTACGTGAGACGTCCAATCGCCACCAAGCTTCTTGGTGAAAACTGAAACAAGTCATTCAGCACCTCTGCCATTTCCACCTTTTCTGTTATTGTCTTTTCCCCCTCATTGAGTAACGGGCCTACCCTGTCCTTGGTCTCTTCCTCTTGCTGCTCATGTATTTGCAGAGAGTTTTCTTGTTTCCTTCTATGTCCCTAGCTCGTTTGATCTCGTTTTGTGCCTTGGCCTTTCTAATTTTGTCCCTACATACTTGTATGTATTGTTTGTATTCATCCTTTGTAATTTGACCGAGTTTCCACTTTTTGTAGGACTCTTTTTTGAGTTTCAGATCATTGAAGATCTCCTGGGTAAGCCAGGCTGGTCTCTTGCCATACTTCCCGTCTTTCCTACGCCGTGGGATAGTTTGCTCTTGTGCCCTTAGTAATGTCTCCCTGAAAAACTGCCAACTGTCTTCAATTGTTTTTCCCCGTAGACTCGCTTCCCATGGGATCTGACCTACCAACTCCCTGAGTTTGCTAAAGTCTGCCTTCTTGAAATCCATTGTCTTTATTGTGCTGTTCTCCCTCCTACCATTCCCTAGAATCGTGAACTCTCATTTCATGATCACTTCCACCCAGGCTGCCTTCCACTTTCAAATTCTCAACCAGTTCCTCCCCATTTGTCAAAATCAAATCTAGGACAGCCTTCCCCTGGTAGCTTTCTCCCCCTTCTGAAATAAAAAATGGTCTCCAACACATTCCAAGAACTTGTTGGATAATCTGTGCCCTGCTGGGTCTGGGGAGTTGAAGTCCCCCATCACCACCAAGTCCTGGGCTTTGGAGGATTTTGTTTGTTGTTTAAAAAAAGCCTGATTCACCTCTTCTTCCGGGTTAGGTGGTCTGTAGTAGACCCCGACCGTGACATCACCCGTGGTTTTTACCTCTTTTATCCTTATCCAGAGACTTTCAACAAGTCTGTCTCCTATTTCTGTCTCAACCTCAGTCCAAGTCTATCCATTTTTAATATATAAGACAAAACCTCCTCCCTTTTCCCCCTGCCCGTCCTTCCTGAGCAAGCTGTACCCTCCTCTACCAACATTTCGGTTATGCGTACTATCCCACCGAGTCTCCGTGATGCCAGCTATCTCACAGTTGTGTTTATTTACTAGCATTTCGAGTTCTTCCCGCTTATTCCCCATACTTCTCGCGTTAGTATACAGACATCTAAAATACTGGACCTCAGGGTCCAGGCTCAGCCCTTGGACCCTTTCTTCCCTGCCCTGAGCCCCCACTTCCCCAGCCAGGGTCGGTCCACTCCCCAACTGCTATTCCCCCTTTGGTTGGTTTTTGGTTCTCCAATTCCCCTCCAAGGCTGGTGCCCCCCATACCCCCTGACACTGATCCCCAGGTCTCCAGAGCACTCCCTCCACCCCCAGCCCCCTGGCACTTCCCTCCCCAGATCCCCCTCATCTCCCCACTGTCCTCTGCCCCCGACCCTCACATGTTTGAGTCGCTCAGACATGCAGTGGGTGTTCGGCGTTCGCAGGGAAACATTCAGCACAATGACACAGTTCATCACGATCAGCGTCGCCACTCCCATGACGAACATCAGGTACCTGCCGGGGAGAGATCTCAGGAGTCCTGGCTCCCAGCCCGCTGCCAACCCACCAGCCCCCACTCCCTTCCCAGAGCTGGGGAGAGAACCCAGGAGTCCTGGTTCCCAGCCCCCCTGCTCTCACCCACCAGCCCCCACTCCCTTCCCAGAGCTGGGGAGAGAACCCAGGAGTCCTGGTTCCCAGCCCCCACTCCCTTCCCAGAGCTGGGGAGAGAACCCAGGAGTCCTGGCTCCCAGCCCCGCCTGCTCTAACCAGACCCCACTGACCTCCCAGAGCCGGGGAGAGAACCCAGGAGTCCTGGTTCCCAGGGAAATGGGATGGGGGGTGTCACTCACTTGCCAATGAGGGGGACGCTGAGCGAGGTCTCTGGGACTTTTTGGGCGATGAGGAAGAGGAAGACAGTCTGAGCCAGCAGCACTGAGATGGAGAGGGTGCACTTCTGGCCGCCGGCTGCCAGGGGCAGAGAACAGGGGTGACATGGGGCCGTTTGGCTTTCCTCCGACATCCTGCTGTGCCCTCTCCTGCCCAGGGCCTGGGGCTTCCTAGCCTGGGGCCCCCCAGAGGGGGACAGCCAGGAGAGATTGGGGTTCATGCCCTATCCTTTGCTCCTAGTGCCAGCAAACCTGTCCCCCACGTGGGTGTGGTAGGGAGCATCTCTCCTTGCTCTGGGGCCGGGCAGGGTTTCCCCGTGGCCAGCTGGGCATCCCTGTGACCGGGCGTGGTTTCCCGTGGCCGGCTAGGCATCTTCTAGGCTGGGCTGGGTGCCTCCGTGGCCGGTAAGGCGTGCCCAGGCGTGGTTTCCCGTGATTGGCAGGGTATCCTCATGGCTGGGCGGGGTTTCCTGTGGCCGACAGGGCGTCCCCGTGGCTGACAGGGCATTCCCGTGGCCAGCAGGGCATCCCCGTGGCTGGGTGGGGTTTTTGGTGGGGCTCCCCGTGGCCAGCAGCGGTTTCCGTAGCCGGCAGGGCGTCCCCGTGGCCGGCAGGGCGGCGTTCCCCCGTGGCTGGCAGGGCATCCCCGTGGCTGGGTGGGGTTTCTGGTGGGGGTCCCCATGGCCAGCAGGGGTTTCCGTAGCCAGCAGGGCGTCCCCGTGGCCGGCAGGGCGGCGTTCCCCCGTGGCCGGCAGGGCATCCCCGTGGCTGGGTGGGGTTTCTGGTGGGGGTCCCCGTGGCCAGCAGGGGTTTCCGTAGCCGGCAGGGCGTCCCCGTGGCCGGCAGGGCGGCGTTCCCCCGTGGCCGGCAGGGCATCCCCGTGGCTGGGTGGGGTTTCTGGTGGGGGTCCCCATGGCCAGCAGAGGTTTCCGTAGCCGGCAGGGCGTCCCCGTGGCCGGCAGGGCGGCATTCCCCCGTGGCCGGCAGGGCGGCGTTCCCCCGTGGCCGGCAGGGCGGCATTCCCCCGTGGCCGGCAGGGCGGCATTCCCCCGTGGCCGGGCTCACCTTGGGCGGGCAGGAAGTAGACCAGGACGACGAGGGAGGAGATGAGCACGCAGGGGACGATGATGTTGATGATGTAGAAGAGGGGCTTGCGCTGGATGATGAGCGAGAAGCGGATCTCCTGGAAGCCGAGCGCCTCCCGGCCCAGCTCCGGGTGCAGTACCTTCCAGGCCGGCCGGTGCCGGATGACCCACTCCCCATTCTCTGCAGGGCGACAGGCGCGGGAGGCAGGCGGTTCTCTGGGGGGCACCCCCTGCCCTTTTGGGGAGACCCCCACTGGGGGGGACCCGGCAGACATTTGCCTCTGGGGGACCTGTGGCAGACACCACCCGCCCCTTGGGGGAGACCCACTGGGGGACCCTGGCAGACACCACCTCCCCCCTGGAGTGGACCTGCTAGGGGGCTGTGGCAGACATCCCCTGCCCCCTGGGGGATCTGGTCTGGGGGGGGGGAAGCCTGGCAGACATCCCCTGTCCCAGGCCCCCCCATACCTGTGAAGGCGGCAGGGTCTATATCGATCTCGTCAAAGGGGCGGGCTGTCTTCTCATTGATTGAGAGCTGCAGTTCAACCTCGTTAGCGCTGTACGTCTGGGACCTGGGGGCGCATGGGGGAGTCAGCAGGGAGCACCCTCTCCTTAGGGTCAGCCCTGGCACTGGGCGAGGGGTCCCTGGATAACCAGGCGCCCCGCCCCAGAGGTGGCCGCATCTCACTCACTGGAAGACGAGGGAGCAGTTCTGCCAGTCGAAGGGGAAGTAGGTGACTTCAATGACACAGGTGCTGCGGTAGATGGCGGGGGGCAGCCAGTACATGGCCCCCCCGGGGTACACCAGCACGTTCGCGTAGTAGGCGATCTCAAACTGCCCGTCAATGCTGTGGGGGAGAAGTGAAAGGGGGCATCAGCAAGGGCCCCCCCAATCCCTGCAGCCCAGACACTCCCTACGCAGCCCGGAAAACAACATCTCTGTGCCCCAAAAACAAAACCACCAGCATCCCTGGGTGCCCACAAGACACCCTCGTATATTGACACACCAAAGCCTGTGCACCCCAAAAGATCGGCACCCCCCCAACCTGCCCTGTGGCCTGAAGCCTGTGAGAGTGAAGGAGCAGCTCTGGGTCCCGGTGGCCGCCTTCATCTCAGTGGAGAATCCAGCTGGGGGAGACCTTGACTTTTGGGGGGGGGCATCCCCGGAAAGACTTTTCTATGATCCGGCCGGCTTTTGGGATACCCGGACAGGGGTGGACTGGGATGCATGACCCACTAAAGCAGGGACAGACCAGAAAGGGGTGGGAACTCCAGGGAGGGGGACAACCAGCCGAAATAATCCATCTAGTCCAGCCCCCTACGCCAAGGCAGGACAAAGTATTCTCTTCTAGACCATCCCCGACAGGTGTTCGTCCAACCTGTTCTTAAAAACCTCAGTGACGGAGATGCCGCAACCTCCCTAGGTCGTTTGTTGCCGCCTTTAACCACCCTGAGCGGGACTTTTTCCTAATGTCCAACCTAGACGGCCCTGCTGCAGTTTAAGCCCCTTGCTTCTTCTCCTGTCCTCAGTGGATGAGGAGAACAATTTATCACCCTCCCTGCTTGGTACCGTCCGCAAACTTTGTAAGTGTGCTCTCTATGCCGTTATGGAAATCACTGAATAGAACCGGACTCAGGCCAGGTTCCAGCGGGGACCCCGCTTGTTGGGTTCTTCCAGCTTGACTGTGGGCCGCTGATAAGTACTCTCTGGGAACAATTTTCCAGCCACTTGTGCGCCCTCCGCCACGTGTCCTGAGAGAGCGCCACCGACAGCTCAGACCTCTTCCGCCCGTTTCTCGAGTGCTCCAGGACATGTTCCGTCAGACGCTGCCAACCTGGAGGCATCTACCTTGTCTACGGAGTTCTTTCCTTATTTTAGCCTCAGATCCTACCCCGTTTACACGGACGTTGGCGGTGTTAGTCGTCTGGTCACCACTAAGTTTTTGGTGAAAACTGAAAGAAAAAAAGGGCATTTAACACATCGGCCACTGCTGCGGTTTTTTGTTATTGTCTTTCCCTCCTCAATGAGTAATGGGCGTACCCTGTCCTTGGTCTTCATAGAATCATAGAGTATCAGGGTTGGAAGGGACCTCAAGAGGTCACCTAGTCCAACCCCCTGCTCAAAGCAGGACCAACCCCAACTAAATCATCCCAGCCAGGGCTTTGTCAAGCCTGACCTTAAAAACCTCTAAGGAAGGAGATTCCACCACCTCCCTAGGTAACGCATTCCAGTGCTTCACCACCCTCCTCGTGAAATAGTGTTTCCTAATATCCCACCTAGACCTCCCACACTGCAATGTGAGACCATTGCTCCTTGTTCTGTCATCTGCCACCAGTGAGACCAGCCGAGCTCCATCCTCTTTGGGCCCCCCTCAGGTAGTTGAAGGCTGCTTTCAAATCCCCCCTCACGCTTCTCTTCTGCAGACTAAACAATCCCAGTTCCCTCAGCCTCTCCTCATAAGTCATGTGTGCCCCCGAATCCTTTTTGTTGCCCTCCGCTGGAGACTCTCCCATTTGTCCACATCCCTTCTGTAGTGGGGGGCCCAAAACTGGACACAGTACTCCAGATGAGGCCTCACCAGTGCCGAATAGAGGGGAACGATCACATCCCTCCATCTGCTGGCAACGCTCCTACTAATCCAGCCCAACATGCCGTTGGCCTTCTTGGCAACAAGGGCACACTGCTGACTCAGATCCAGCTTCTCGTCCACTGTCACCCCTAGGTCCTTTTCTGCCGAACTGCTGCCGAGCCATTCGGTCCCTAGTCTGTAGCGGTGCATGGGATTCTCCCATCCTGAGGGCAGGAAGTCCTCTTGCTTGTAACGTAATTGTAAAATGTGTTCTGGTTACCCCTTTTCGCCCAGCTAGTTGAATCTTGTTTTGTGCCTTGGCCTTTCTAATTTTGTCCCTATCTGTTTATGGTTTTGTTTTTTTTTTAAATATTCATCCTTCGTAATTTGACTGAGTTTCTGCTTTTTGCACCACTCTTTTTCGAGTTACGCCCCACGCTCTGGGCCAAGACAGGGCCGGTGTCGTGTACGATGAAGCAGCCCACTGCAGAGCCCAGCTGATGTAGGGGAGGGAATCCAAACGAATTTGACGATGCCGCCCGTGAGATGCCATGAATTCCACGGGTGTGGCTGCAGGGAAGTGGGGTTGAAGACATCTGTGTTGCTTCAATCCTCAGCCCTGGGACAGCTACGGAACAGGGGGTATCTCCCACAACACAGCAGCAAAGAGAGACGGGAACATGTCCATGGCGCACGAGCCATTTGCAGAGACGATTCTGCTTGATTTTCAGTGTGGCCATGGGAATCGTACCAGCAGTGGAGACAAAGGAAGTGGGCGGAAAGCGAGAGGGCCGAGGAAGCAGCTGTCCGAGATATTCGACAAGCTGTGACCGAAAAAATGACAAACCCTTTTCGCCTGGCACCAGCCGTGGGAATCTGGCCACGTCGGCCGTGGGGTCACCAGGAAGCTGGTGCGGGATTGGTGAGACCGGCACCCTAACCAGCCGCTGCAAAGGGCGGAGGCCGACCTCTCTGCGCCCAGAAAGTGGCCTCGTCTCAACTCCTTGGGGAATTGCAGCGAGAGGGTCGAACAAAAGCAGCAGCCGGCACAAGCAATCGGTATCCAAGCGGCCGGTGGCGCCAGGCCAGAGCTGTGGAGATCCAGGACTCTGGATCCTGGCCCCTCTCCAGCTCGGAGGGATCTCGAAGCCAGACCCAAACGAGCCACCCGCCATCTGGGCCGGAGGAAAATCTGCCGGCGGTGAAGCGCCTGGCACCCAATCCGCCAACGGGAGCCGGTGGTGACCTGGTGCTTCTCTGCAGCTCTTGTCCTCTGGGGAGCTGCGCCCTGGTCTCCTCGCCCCAGCGGGCAGCGCGAGGCCCCTGCCCCAGGCTGGCCCCGTCCCTGGGCAAGGCCCCAGCCACGGAGCTGAGTGTTAATGGGGGAGTGGGGGAAGCCGGGCGCTGGAGCCAGGGAGCCGGACGCAGGCTCGGCGAGCTGAGCCACCGACCCGTTAGCAAGTGTGGCTAGACACTTGCTCGTCTCAGTGAGGGTCGCAATTAACCGCTGCTTCTCCGAGTTATGCCCTGTCCGGGGTTCGAGGAGGGGTTAGGCCTGGACGCCCGAGAGCGTTTACACGTGACGTAGCCAGAGCCCCCCGCTCCAGATTCTCCTGGGGCCTTCGGGCCTGGCTGACAGGGAGCGGGAGCTGGGGCTGGGACCGTGACCAACTGCCGGAGGAAGAAGTGCGGACGTTTCCCGTCCCTCTTGCGAGTGGGAAGAAAACCCGTGGGGCGCAGAGCAAGCAGGTCGCGGCCCCAGTTACTGGGAGGGAAGCGGTAGGAAAAAGCCCCGAGGATGCTGGGAGATGGGTGACGTAGGTCTGCCCCCCAAACCCACCCTGCGGGGCCCACGCAACCCAAGAACTATCACCCCAGCCCTGCCCCATGTCCCCCTGAGATCTGCCCCATGCAACTGCTGCAAACTCCAGCACCCGTCAAAATCCTGCCAGCCCAGAAACCCACCCCACCCCGAATCTCCCAGGGTCCCTGCGCCTGTAAGTCATCCGGCTTCCCCCCACAGCCTCCCTCCCCCACACACCCTGGGGCGTCGGCCCCTAGCCCCCCCCGCCACAGTCTCACTTGTTCTCCAGGACGATGTCCGGCAGCCAGACCATGTCGGAGGGGACCCGCAGGGAGCGGATCCCTTTGAACTCACTGTTGCTATAATTCAGCCGATAGTCCACCCATTCCTGGGGGCAGAGACACAGGGGGTGAGCCTGGGGGACCCCCTGCACCCCTAGCCACAGGGCTGTGTGCGAGGAGCCCAGGGCTTGGCTGGCAGGGGCTGCGATCGGGAGTGAGGGGCACCGGCAGGGCTGGGGGGGCGGGGCTGGCAGGGGCTGTGGGTCGGGAGTGAGGGGCACCGGAAGAGCTGGGGGGGCCAGGGGATAGCAGCTGCCCCACGGCCCTGCAGGACAAGGTCACTCGCCGGAACCAGGGGATTAGTGCAGCGGGAGCAGCTGGGAACCAGGACTCCTGGGTTCTTTCCTCAGGCTCAGGCCGGCAGTGTGATGTGGGGGAGGGGGGCAGGTGAGCTCCTACTCTGGGGTCACTTGAGGGCCTTTGTCAACAAGGAGCCTGGGGGGGCCTGAGTGGGGCAGGAGACCCCGTGTCTGTGGGGTGCGGGGGGGTACTCACAATCTTTATCCAGACATTGGTGGTCAGAGTCTCCTCCTTTTCATTCTGCAACAGGAGGAGGCCGGCGTTGGGCGGGAGCGAGGGCGTGTGGGGGCTGCCGGGGCGGGAGCGAGGGGCGCCGGC